>NC_141139.1:130273206-130575706 GCF_053477565.2 Lygodium microphyllum | reverse complement strand
CAGCATTCAGAGTTTGGGGCTGTTCCTATGCAATCCATAGGGCAGAGGGCTGAGAATATTCAGCCATTGGAGTGCAGAATTGCTGATTTACAGCAAGATTTATGTAATGTAGAAGGGCATAATGAAGCCAGGGTTGACACGAAATACAAGACTGTGGATAAGAAGGTGGATTTTATAGGCAAGATTATGGAGTATTGTTCTACCACTTCAGAGATACAGAGATTCATTGGAGCTTGTGTGTTTTACATGACTTGGACACCCCATTTTGCACACATAGCAAATTGTTTATATGAGCTGTTTCGAAAAGGGCAAAAACTATTTTGGGATGAGAGCCACACTAGAACCATGCGAAAAATGAGGAAGTTATTGCAGATTTTTTGGAAGATGGTGAAAAGATGGTTTGGGCCATACATAGTCAGACATGTCTTTGATAATGTAACATATGAGCTGAGAGAATTAGATGGAATAGCGCTTAGAGTGCCTATTGCTGGAAAAAGAATCAAGATTTTCAAGAAAAGAGATGATGAGGATTATGCATTGGAAGAATTTTCAAGAGAAGAGCAACGACAAGAAACTCCAATGGAAGAAACAGATGATATGGCTGAAAATCTTGTTGATCTACCGGAAATGCATAACGAAGAGATTGATTTGTTTGTGGATCTTGATGATAATGATCATGGGTAGTTGGCCCATCCGGAGGATGCGCAGGATTAGAGGGGGTGGATGTCGTATTGCTGCGCATTCGAGGTGTGAAAACCACCCGAAAGTTGTGTGTGCGATTTAATACTTTATGCATACTTAGTTGTTGTGATTACATTTATTCCCTGCGTATGAGTATAGATGTTCCCATGAAGGGCTTCACTTCAGATGTTTTTGTTAATAGCACACTTATTAATATTTATGGTAAATGTGGCAACATTTTAGAAGCAGAGAGCATGTTTGATGGGCTGTTTGATCAGGACATTGTCGTGGCATGGAATGAGATGATCTCATTACACTCTCAACTGGGGTTTTAAGAGATCAGAAAGGCCATTTTGGGGTTGGTTTGTGCCTTGCGGTTGCTAATGGTGCTCCAGCTGCAGCAGGTGTGTATAGTATTTTGAGTCCTTTAGGGAAAGACTTCCAAATCCATGAAGAAATTGAACTTCACATTCAGGAAACAGGATTTATTCAGCAAGAGAAGCTTGAACATACACCATCATTAAGGATCATACGGGCTCCCAAGATTTGCTGTGGTGAAGTTTCTTTTATGTCAAGAGATGGTGCTCTTGTTCAGGATCCAGAATGGCAATGGGTACTCTTAAATTGCTGTAATGATCCACCAGTTGCAGTCTTGTCAGTGCTGTGTTCATTCTGTGTTTTTGGGTGGAATATGGAGAGGCTAGGATTTGGGAATCGTTATGTCCATACAGTGACATTTATACTTCTATGTACTGCTCCATACTGGATTTTTAACCTAGCAGCTATCAACATTGACAATGTACAGGTTTGGAAAGGTCTTGGAGTTGCAGATTACTTGCACAAACATGGTGCTTTGGGAAGACATATCTCACTGATTATATACAATGATTGTTCTGTGCTCCATGTGCACTTTGTCAAGAACTTGGAGGACCCGAGATTGATGGATTTGACATACGAGGGCAGAAAAAGGGGAGAAAAGACGCTAATCTGGGAGGCAAAAGGGCGCTCTGAAATCCGAAAAGGGAGGGAAGTTTTGAAGGAGGTGAAGCCGAAGGAACAGGGGAGGATGGACGATGGAAGAAAGCGGATGCTCATCGACGGGCCTGCTTGCGGTGTCGAGACAGGAGGAATCACAGAAATTTAAATAGCTTGCTGTTCTAAAGTTTTTCAGGAAAAAGCTACGAGAAGAAGGAGAGATATATATAAAAAACCGAAGGTGACGAGAGGGGAGAGCTGGGAAGATGAAGCATCGGAGATGGCAGAAGAAGAACGAGAGCAAAATACAAAGCATCAGAGGAGTTTGAAGAAGGACAAGGCTACGACAAAGCATTAACAACAAAGAAGGAAGTAGAGATGATGATGTAGAAGACAAAAACGACATTCAAGCGGAGAAGAAAGATCGAGTTGTAGATGCGCAGGAGAGACGAAGGGCTAAAGCCTTTCACAGGAGAGAATTAAGAGGTAAGGCGGATTTCTTTTGGGGGCTTCCTGGTTCAGAGGAGGAGGACGAGGCCGTGAGGAAGAAGACGATGACAGTAAGAAGCGACTAAAGGTGACGGTGTAGAAGACGAAGTTGCTGCAATACGAAGGACAACGAGAGGCAGAAAGGACGGAAGGTAGCCGAAGAACCTGACGAAGGAGGTGAAAGGATGCAAATTCGGCAATGCTTCGATGGTGGTATTTGAGGGAAAAATAGAGCTGTTCAGCCTGAACACTGAAGAGAGAGAGAGAGAGAATTGATTTCCACTAGAGCGAGCCACCGAGGGGGAGCGCTGAGTGACAAGTTGCTTAACGAGGGAGAGATCGATGCTGCTTGCATCAGAAATTGTATTGATGCCGGTTTCTGTTGTCCCGCAAGTGAATACACAGACACACAGCTTGATTCCCTGCGCCTCTATTGGAGCCTCTTTTCTACGACGATCCTGCCGCCGCACACCAGGAACGCCTCCTTGCCCTCGCTTGCCCCGCCGTGGAAGCGCTTGCATCAGCCAGTAAAGGCATCGTCTCTTCAGCCTCACCAACGTCGTCATGGCAGTATCCCCTTCGTTTCCTGGGTACAAAGCACTCTCGTGAGAAAGGTCACAGCTAAGGAGTTAGACAACATATTGGACGGCACCAGAAACTATCCTGTAGTTGTAGATTTGTATGCTCAGTGATGTGGCCCCTGCAAGCTGCTTTCGGAGGAGCTTGAATAGCTAGCTGCAGAGTATGGTGATACAGTGACATTTCTTAAGGTGGACACAGATGAAGAATTTGAGCTTGCGAGTCAAATGCAGATTCAAGGATTACCAACCCCTTATATGTGTAAGTAAAGATGCTGGAAAGAATGCAATTCGTACAGAAGGTTTGCTACCTGCAGATATCATTCGCAGCATAATTGAAAACGAGCTGTGATGAAGCTCAAATTGTGATATTGTTTCCTGCACAGGAGCTACTATAAGTTTGTTGAAAATCTTTTGACACATCTCTGTTTAGATCAACACAGACTTTTAACTTTTATGAGATGTAGCTGGGCCGAATTCCCTAGCAAGAATTTGATTTCCCTTTCAATGGAGAGTCAAAGGAAGGTTCTCGAGGATAAACTGGAGCCGCTGGTTACAAAACAGGCAAAAGCTGGGTGTTCTTGATGCTGCTTTCAAGCTTCTCACAAGGAAAAGGAACTCAATTTACATCTCGTTTATCTTCATCAACGTTCTTGTCTTGTTTTTGTTTAAAAGGTGAAAGAAGAAAGGAGTATTTGCACTATAAAGCCCATTGATCCAAGTCTGCCATGTGAAGTGATAAACCCACTATTAAGACCTTGAAGCCAAATATTATGTTGATACTAAAGGGATGCTGTTAATTGCTCTGAAAATTATAACAAAGCAGAAAAATTGAGAGATGAGATATGAGCTTTACATGAGGACAATAGATCTGGAGTTCTTGCAGCAAATGAAAAATTTTGTAAGGCGTTTGCTTTTGGAAATATGAAGATGATGCAATAGTACTTACTGCACATGATTACAGTTATTGTTCATATGTTAAAAAAATACTATCATGAAAGAGAAAAATGTGCTTTACATTGCCACAAATCAGTTTGTCGGCTTATGGAGAATGTAAAAGAATATATATTTCTTGATCATTCCGTGTCCAACCTTCTTGACCTTGGAAAGGAGCCACCTCTGAAAGGATAATGCTAATTCTTCTGTTTGAAGCTGATAACTAGATTTTGTATTAAATATTTCAATATTGAAGGATGAATTCTATGCTCAGCTGAGAACTTGCTTTTAGTCTTATCATTGCTGTAAAGACGAGGACTCGTTGAAAGCTTAGTGGATACAAATCCTTACATCTTGCTTATGCATTTGTCTGACCTTTTATCCTGAAATTTATCAAGGTCTTCTGAAGACGCGATTTTGCTTTCTTAAACCCTTCGACAGCGTTACACTTGGTATCAGAGCCAACCAGCGAATTAAAAAATAAAGATAGAAATAAATCAGAAAGAGTGAAGTGATGTTTTCACTAGGAAGCATTTTTTCTTTTACTCACTTGTGGATTTTTGCCACTTTCAGACCTACGAGGGATGGAGCAAGTTCCTCGTATTTCATATCATGTTCAGGATGACTATGAACTCTTCAAGTTATCACATACGATCCAACATGATGGAGATCCTAGAGATCAAATCTACAAACCTTCACAGTTGTATTGGAGCATAGGTTACTACTGTATAGATGCCAACGGTCTTGCCTATCTTCAAAACAATCTGAAGAGGCTAAAATGGTTGGAGGACTTGAAGATCATCAAGTTATTCATCTTCCATGAGGCACGTGTGAACTCGATCCTACACATCGGATGCCAGCAAGTAAATAGACTCATTACATCTATGAGGAGGTGGTCGAAGTCTTGCCAACAAACTGAATTAAAGTAATGGGGCAAAACGAATGTCATGGCTATCGAAAATGGGGATTTTCTAAACTTCCCATGACTTACCGCTTCCTGTGAATCCATTCCCCAAATCCATATTACTATTGTGTCATTGTAGTTGAATCCAATAAGGAATTATTAACTTGGTGTTGATGTGAAATCATCCCAGCCAATCTCTATCTACTCTCGAATAATTGTACTTCAGGCTTATGCTTCTTTATGGATGAATAAGAATTTTATGTTCATTTGATATGTTGCATAGTATTGATGAAACATAATATGTGGAGATAAGTTGTGAAGAGATGTGTAAATGCAATCTTAACACAAAGTTTTAAATTGAAAACTAGATACAACCCCAAGCACAGAACTAGAATCTTATCCCCGCACTACACTAAGCCCGACAGAGGCACAAGAGAAGAAGTTTCTTCTCAAATAAATTAAACCTTCGGAATTTGATGGGAAAGGGAAGACTGTTGAAGCTGATGTTGAAGTATGGATTGAATCCATGGAAGATTACCTTAGTGCAGCAGGAACAACACCTACAAACCACGCCATGATTGCCAAGCTTAAAATTATTGGTGAAGCTAGGCTCAGGTGGAAGCAATGATGTAAAGACCAAGCAATCACGGAAAGCACATAACTTGGGATAAGCTAAAATAAGTAATGCAAGGACAATACATGACACTTGCATACAAAACCCAGAAGATAAATGAGTTCTTTAAGTTGAAACAGTTGGGCCTATCTCTGAAGGCGTACTACTCAAGATTTGTCTCCTTGATAAAATACGCCCCAACAATGAGTATTCCCCAACAAGTCTCAAATTTCTGTGATGGGCTGAATCCACCAATGAACACTCGGTTGGAATCAATGCGTCCTTTGGATTAACAAGATGCATTGATAAGAGTGGGACCTATTGCCCAAGAAGTCCAGCCGAAGTCCAAGAATAATAGACCCTGGTCTCAAAAAGACTAGAATCCAGGGATGTTGAAAGCTCAATTTAAAAGGGCGCAAGGACAAAGTCAAAGCCAACAAAAGAAGCCGAGGGAAAATGCAATTAGTGACTTTGTCCCCACTCAAAGAAGTGACCAAATCCTGCTATGTTTTCATTGCAATGAACCTCGACACTTCAAAAGAGAATGTCCCAAACTTGGCAAAGATCGTCGTCAAGGAAAATTCAATGGCCAAAATCCAGGGCTACCCATGGCCGCGGATGTGGAGTAATAGGAAGGGTGAAGACTTCTAATATCACCACTAAGGGAATCAATGGAGAAGAGGACCTGTCCATGGAAGGTGAGATTGAGAGGGCATCCGTTCATACTGCTCTCCACAAAAAGGGCCCAAATCACCAATTTTTGGTGATCCAAACACCATTAGATTACCAAGGTAAGAAATTCAAAACCGTGATTGACTATGGAAGCACTCATTCTTTCATTTCACCAGCTCGTGCAATAAGGTTAGGGATAACCACTGTAGCTGCACCTACTTTGCTTGTCAAACTAGCACATGGGAGAAATCACTTGCACTAGAAAAACTGCTAAGGTGGAATTTCTACTCCCAAACGAGCCGACATCTGTTAAGTTCAGGGTAATGAATCTAGAAGTCCATGAGTGCCTAATCGGGATGGTCGACTGGCTAGTCCCCAATGATGCTCACATCCATTGTGGGAAGGGTCAAGTCTCCTTTCAGAATCCTAAAGGTGAGTTAGTTACAACTCAAGGAGAAGTAGGTAAACCAAAGATCCAACTAGCCAAGGCAACGCGAATAGCTCAGGGAATAAGAAAAATATTACCAGTCTGTTTGATCAAGCTAAACAAGCTGGAATAGGTAGAGGACTCGAATGAAGAACCATCATGGTTAAAAGAGTACACAAACGTATTCCCGAAAGAATTGATAGAATTACCACCGCCTCTAGGGAAGTGGATCATGAGATTAAGCTAATAGAAGGAGTTGCACCAGTCACAAAAAATCCCTACAAGATGTCCATTCCTAAAGCTATTGAGTTAAAGGAACAACTCAAAGAGCTATTGGTCCAAGGGTACATATGCCCCAATATTTCTCCTTGGGGGGATCCACCAAAAGAAAAAGGATGGTACACTTCACCTTTGCATCAATTATAGAGGCCTGAATCAAGTAACCATCAAGAATAAACATCCTATCCCAAGGATAGACGAGTTACTTGATTGATTGCAGGAAGCAAAAATCTTCTCCAAGATTGATTTGAGGTCAGGATACTACTAAATCCACATCAAGGAAGAGGATATTCCTAAGATGGCATTCAATACCAGATATGGTCATTTCAAATTCACAGTAATGTCTTTTGGCTTGACTAATGCTCTTGCCGCCTTTAACAGGCTAATGCAAGACATTTCTAGACCATATCTTGATGATTTTGTACTTGTCTTCTTTGTTGACACCTTTGTTTATTCCAAGGAAGAGGAGGATCATGAACCCTAAGGTTGCATCATCCTTGAAACTACGAGGACACATAAGCTCTATGCTAAGAAGAAAAAGTGTGCCTTCCTCAAGAGGCATATCGAATATCTTGGATTCATTGTGTCAAACGAGCGAATCTCTGTGGACCCTACAAAGGTTAAGGATATCCAAGACTTTCCTCCAACAACCAATATCAAAGAAGTGCATAGTTTCCTTTGATTAATAGGTTAGTACATGATCTTCATTAAGAACTATGCCTTAATCACAGCACCCCTCACAAATCTGCTGAACAAGCAGGTTGCCATAGTGTGGACACCCATTGAACAGTCGAGTTTTGATCAACTCAAGAATAGCTTAGTGACAGCACCAATTTGGAAACTCCCTCACTTAATCAAGGAATTTGAAGTTGTCATGGATGCTAGCTCATTTGCATTAGGCTATGTACTAATGCAAGAAGGTCATCCTATAGCATATTCTTTGAGGAAGCTAAAAACCTATGAAAGGAATTATGCCACCCATGACCTAGAGCTACTAGCAGTTATTCATGCTCTCAAACTTTGGAAACACTATTTTCTTGGTAAAAAGTTCTCTTTGATCACAAACCATAAGATCCTTAAATGGATCTTCACTCAGATTGACCTCAATATGAGGCAATGTCGTTGGATTGAAGTTTTGCAGGAATATGACTTTGAGATTAGGTATCGACCTGGCAAAGAGAATGTGGTCACTAATGCCTTAAGTCGCAAGGCATTCCTCAACTCTCTTATTATGGAGGAACCTTTAATGGTAGAATCATTAGCAACTATGGTGTCAATGCCTAGTAACCCTATCCTTGAACTAACTAAGGAGGAAGCTAGCCATGACCCAGAATATCTGAAGATGATAAAGGAGATTTTGGAAAATGACCAAAACCCCAAACTTATGAGAAATTATCAATAATTTTCTATCAATGGGGGACTTTTCTATTTTAGGACAATATTATGCATACCCTCAAGCAAGAAACTCAAATAGAAAATACTTTGGGAAGCACATGACTCCCCCTTTTTAGGCCATCCCGGATATGTCAAGACCCTCAACACAGTCAAGAAGAGCTACCATTGGGAAAGGATTAAGGGATATGTACTCAAATATGTCATAGAATGTTTGTCTTGCTAGTTCATTAAGGCAGAGCATGCCAAGATACCTAGGAAGTTGCAACCTCTTGACATTCCCGAAGTGAAGTGGGTGTTTATCAGCATGGACTTTGTTGTTGGATTACCTTTAGTTCAAGGAGGTTACAATTCAATTATGGTTATAGTAGATATGCTCACCAAGGTTGCACATCTCATTCCAGTCAAGACAAACTATAAAGCTTCAGTTATTTCCAAATTATTCATCAAGGAGATATTCAAACTCCATGGGTTGCCTAGAAGGATCATTAGTGACTGCGACTCCCTCTTCACATCTTACTTCTAGAGAGGGATCTTCGAGGCCATTGAGACTCAAATTTATTTTTAGTAAAACCTATCACCCTCAAACTGATGGCCAAATAGAGAGAGTCAACCAAGTCATTGAAGATATTCTTAGAGCATATTGCTATCGTGAACCTAGGAAATGGATCCAATATCTACCATTGGTAGAGTTTGCCTATAATGCTTCCTACCAACAAAGAATTCAAATGACACCTTTTCAAGCATTGTATGGGCATGATTGCCGTACTCCAATGAATTTTTTAGATCCTACCTTAAGGGTAGAAGCTTCCAAGATGAGAAAATGGATTAGCAGGTTAAGGTCATCAGATAAGACATTAGAGTCACCAAGGATAGGCAAAAAGCCTATGCAAATATAAATAGAAAAGAGCAACTCTTCAAAGAGGGAGATATGGTTTTTATTCATGTACGACCCAAGAAGATCTCCTTATCATTGGGAGAATTTAAGAAACTGAGTCCAAGGTATTGCGGACCCTACAAGATCCTCAAGTGCCTAGGGCCCAATGCCTACAAACTCCAACTCCTCGAGAACGTAAAGGTTCACAATGTACTTCATGTTAGCCTACTAAAGAAATATGTATCCAATCCTATGTCAAGATTGTGGGAGAGAAGGAAGGAGTCTCACTTGTAGCTTTCTTGCTTGCACAATGGGGGAATACACACAAGGGTGGAGGCTGAAAACAGTTTTCCTCTTCTTAGTTGTGTAAGCCAAAAGAACTCACATACAAAGAAATAGAAGAACCCTATATATGGGTCTCAAACCAAACTCAACTAACTAAGGTGGCATACTAACTCAGCCACGAACTAGAGTAGATAAGGATAGCTGTCATGTAGCTATTATTCATCGGCGGTGTACCAATCGCGTCTGCAAAACTGACAAGTCGGTGACATAAATACACAACGGTCACCCTGGTGTATCACGAGTGGAGCTCGATATCTCAACACTCCCCCTTGAGCTCAATCCCAATTCCTGCACACCAAGCAGGTCTCTGAACTTGCGCAGCTTCTCCGCGCCCAATGCCTTCGTGAATATGACAGCTACCTGATTCTCTGTGCTGACATAAACTAGATCAATAAGACCTAGTAAAACCCTCTCTCGCACATAGTGATAATGCACCTCAATGTGCTTTGTTCTAGCATGATAGACTGGGTTATTTGCCAAGTTTATACTACTCATGTTGTCACAATAAATGACAACTGGCCCATCTGTAGACTGATGCATATCATAAAGTAGCTTATGCAACCAAGCTACCTCACATGGAGCCATTGCTACACCCCTGTACTCAGCCTCTGTCCTCGACAAGGCAACTGTAGGCTGTTTCTTGCTGCTCCAAGTGACTGCAGCACTCCCAAAAGAGAACACATATCCACTGGTAGATCGTCTATCAGAAATACTACCAGCCCAATCAGCATCAGTGTATCCATGCAATTGTATCTGAACCCCAGTCTCATAAAATAGTCCATACTGCAATGTGGACTTCACATACCTGAGTATGCATCTAGCCGCATCCAAATGTGGTTTCCTTGGAGCCTGCATAAATCGACTTACCAATCCAACAGCATAGCTCAAATCTGGCCTGGTAAGTAGGGTCTTCTAGAAGCTCACCTGCATCTGTGCTCAGCTTCACATTCTGCTCCAAAGGAACTGAAATAGGCTTAGAGCCTGTCATCCCATATTTGGACAGCATGTCCAATCCATACTGCCTCTGCAAGAGCTGTATCCCACTTGGTGATCTAATCACCTCAATGCCCAAGAAATAACGCAGCTCTCCCAAATCCTTCATCTCAAACTTCTGCTTCAATAGCATTTTCACATGAAGGATATCTTCATCACTGTCACCTGTCATAATCAAATCATCAACATAAATGACAAGTAGCATAATACCTTTCTCTGTTTTTCTCACATAAAGTGAGAAATCTGCCTTGGAAATCTGAAAGCCAATAGTGACAAGATACTATCCTATCTTGTCAGACCATGCTCTAGGTGCTTGCTTCAAGCCATACAAGGCTTTCTTCAACCTGCAAACAAACTCAGGATGAACAGCATGCACATAACCTGGTGGCTGCTCCCTATAGACCTCTTCTTGCAAATCACCATGCAAGAAGGCATTCTTTACATCCATCTGATGTAAAGACCATCCCTTTGATGCAGCCATAGCAATGACTGCTCTTACGGTTGCCATCCTTGCAACCGGACTGAATGTTTCTTCATAATCAATGCCATATGTTTGTGCACACCCCTTAACTACTAATCTTGCCTTGTATCTGTTCACAGAACCATCTGCATTGTGCTTCACCTTATAAACCCACTTACAGCCAATTGCATTTTTACCTTTAGGCAAAGGTACCAATTCCCATGTAGCATTTGCTTCCAAGGCATCCATTTCTTCATCCATGGCTTTCTCCCATTTTTCTTTTCCCATGGCTTCCTCAAAAGAAGTGGGTTCTGGTTCCTGTATCACTTTGACCATATATGCATAGTGAATGGCTATAAATCCATCATATTTCAGCCTATCCACAGGATACCTAGCTCTCGTAGACCTGCGCAAAGTAGGTTCACTCCCAGGTGCTCTCAAAACATCCCTAGTCTTCCTTACTCCAAGTGTAACAATAGAAGGAATACCCAACTCATCATCAATGCTCTGTTCTGAGCCACTGGATTCACCATCCACATAAGAGTGACCTGCATTCACATCAAACATGGGCTGATCAACCTTCTCTTTTCCTTTTTGTGATACCTGCATACCACTATCTGCATTGCTTTGAGAAGATTCTCCTGATCTCAATCTGCCTGTCCATGGCGAAGAATGTGAACCACTGCTAGAGGACGCTCCAGGTCCACTAATATTTTGTGACTGCTGCTGTGAATTCTGTGCAGCATTACCATTTTGTGCATCTACATCATCAATCACATTTACTAGTTTATACCAGCTACTCATCTCATCAAAAACAACATCTTTGCTCACTGTAAACTTACGAGTAGAAGGGTTATAGCATCTATACCCTTTTTGCTATGCAGAGAGTAACCAATAAAGATGCACTTCTCAGCTTTTGGATCCAACTTGGATCTCAACTCATCTAGCACATGTACATAGGCAATGCAATAAAAAATTTTCAAATGAGAAATATCTGGTTTCCTACCAGTATACCTCTCCTCTGGAGTCATTCCATGTATTGCTGCAGTGGGAGTCCTGTTCATTATGTAGACTACTGTAGCAACTGCTTCAGCCCAATAAAAATCTGGCAAGTATTTTTCATTGAGCATGGCACGAGATACCTCTCCAATATGCCTGTTTTTCCTTTCTGCAATTCCATTTTTTTGTGGGGTATGACTGCATGAATATTGCTGCTTTATGCCATGCTCCTGCAGGAACCTTGCAAACTCATTTGAGAGGTACTCTCCCCCTCCATCTGACCTTAGGCATTTTATTTTCAGGCCTGTTTCTTTTTCAACCATAGCTTTAAGAGTTTTGAAATGCCCAAAAACTTCACTTTTCTTTTTCATAAAATACACCCAAACTTTTCTGCTATAGTCGTCAATAAAACTGACAAAATAATGACAGCCTCCAAGAGATGCAGCTTTAGTAGTCCACACATCAGAGTGGATTAATTCCAATGGCTTCTCACTCTCTTGAACATGTCTAGGAAATGGTTTCCTTGACTGTTTTCCAAACTGACAGGCTTCACATACCTTATGCATTTTTTCAACCTTGAATTTGGGCAATCCTGCAACAATATTTTGGGCCTGCATTGATTTAAGTCGCTGTACATTAACATGACCAATGCGTTTATGCCAGATATCAATATCTGCAACTACACCGGTCCCATGTGCAAACATTGCTGCACTCAATTCAGACATGTCTGCATCCAATGTAAACATTCTGCCCTTCTTATTTCCTTTTGCTATCAAGCGACCTTTATTTTTCATATCCTCAACAAAGAATCCATGAGGATTAAATCTGACCTGCAAGCCCTGCTCAACCATTTGACCAACAGAAACCAGATTCTTGGTGATATTCGGGACATGAAATACATCGGACAAGTATTTCTTTTTCCCATCCTGGATAGACAAATGAATTTTTCCAATCTGCACAATAGGATGTGCAGTATCATCACCAGTCTCCACAAATCCTGGTTTTTCCATTTTTCTTGCATCCTCCATCCATTCTGCATGACCTGTCATGTGGTTTGATGCACCTGAGTTAACATACCATACATCATTGCTTTCTTCTACACTTGTCACAGAATTGTTCATGTGCTGCACCATAAACAAATGCTCATTTCTGTCATCACCCTGTCTACTAGAAGATGCATAATTCCCTTATTGCAGTTTTCCATTCATGATGTCATTCTGCTTTTTATAGCAGTCTTTAGCCATATGACCCATTTTACCACAGTAGTAGAATTCAACATTACTGTTTGCATTTTGGCCTCTTTGCCATCCACCACGACCTCTTTGGCTCCCCCTGCCTCTAGAGTTACCGCGTCCTCCTCCATAGGATTGGTTTTCTTGAGTTTGCTGCATATTCTGATTTCTACCACGGCCTCCAAATCGGCCTCCTCTACCTCTGCCTCTACCTCTTCCAGCATTTGAGTAGAAGACAGCTTCTTTTGAAGTTCCTCCTGAAGAAGATACACCACCATTTCTCTGCTCCTCAGAAATCAGAAGAGCAATCAACTCCTCAAAATCAGGAAATCTTTCACGAACTGAAATGGATGTCCGAAACTGTGCATAATCCTTTCCTAGACCATTCAAGGTCACAGAAACTAAATCATCATCTTCCACTGGTGACCCAATGGAAGCAAGTGCATCTGCAATCTTCTTCACTTTCATGTGGTAGTCATTGATGCTCATACTTTCTCTTTGCACATTATGCAACTCTTGCTTGAGCTGCATTTTCCTGGCTTGCGTATTTGTGCTATACATTTTTGACAAAGTATCCCATGCCTCCTTTGGCGTATTTGCATCCTGAATATGCACAATCATAGAGTCCGAAATACTGATAGAGAGCCAGTATATAACTTTCCTGGCTCTCTCATTCCATGCTTTAAATGCCTACATTTGCTGTTGATTGGGAACATCAGGAAGAACTGGTTCTTCTTCATTTCCTGCAACAAATTCCCAATATCCTTTTCCCATAAGGAAATTCGTCAATCTAAACTTCCATGCTTGGAAGTTGTTCTTGTCAAGCTTTTTAGTGACAATCTGGGAGAGAGAATCAGACGCCACTACAGAACACTACAAAAAATTCTGTCACTGCAAAGAACACAGGTTCAGCCTCACAAAGGCAAATCTGCAAAATTGACGAAAGTGGTATTTGACCACACAGTCACTTCCTAGTGACGATTTTGCATCAACAGGCAACAGGGATGATTCTGTAACTCCCAATGTCTTTGCGCACAAGCATACGATGCAATTTCTACAGTAACTTTTCACCGACCTGTAGAATAGTGGCTGCACAGTATAAAATTGGGCCTTTTCCTGAGTGCATGCAGAAAACTTCCGCCTCCAAAACAGGCCCTGAAATGGCCTCAAATAAAAAAAACAAGGTCGCCAAGGGCTAAAGGCCTTTCCCGCAGCATATACTACCCTCTTGCTTCACCGCGAAGGGCGTCTCAACCTGAGACAATGCACTCCTGCACTTTCCGGCTGTGCTACCTGCAGAGATCTGCTCCCAAAACAGAAAATGAAAGCAACACTGCTCCTCTTACCAGAAGACCGCGAGCTTGGCTTGCTTTCTTGAGCTCCTTACCACGAACAAGGCTCTGATACCATGTCAAGATTGTGGGAGAGAAGGAAGGAGTCTCACTTGTAGCTTTCTTGCTTGCACAATGGGGGAATACACACAAGGGTGGAGGCTGAAAACAGTTTTCCTCTTCTTAGTTGTGTAAGCCAAAAGAACTCACATACAAAGAAATAGAAGAACCCTATATATGGGTCTCAAACCAAACTCAACTAACTAAGGTGGCATACTAACTGACCCACAAACTAGCGTAGATAAGGATAGCTGTCATGTAGCTATTATTCATGGGCGGTGTACCAATCGCGTCTGCAAACAATTGACAAGTCAGTGACATAAATACACAACGGTCACCCTGGTGTATCACGAGTGGAGCTTGATATCTCAACATCCTAGCCATGTACTCAATGATCAAAAGGTTGTAATGCCAAGTCAAGGAGTCCTTGAGATTTGGCCAAAAGAGTCTTAGACATTCGGGAGAAGAGATTGGGGAGTAGAACCCTCAGAGAGTACCTCATCCAATGGAAGGGCTATTCAGAAGAAGATGCCACATGGATTGATGAAAGTACTCTCAACCAACAATACCCCCAATTCCTTTCGAGATGAGGACATCTTGACTCCTTAAGGAGGGAAGGATCTAATATTTTTGTGGGCCGTAAGACCCTCCCCTTAATCATTAAATTTAAAGTGATGTGACATTTTTGTGGGCTGTAAGACCCTCCCCTTAATAATTAAATTTAAAAAAAAATTAATGCCCCCTGTCGGTGCCACCAGTTTGGCAGAGGGAGGGGGAGCTGCAATGGCTGTCAACACAGGAGAAGGCAAGATGATGTGGTGGGCAGTGGAGCTGTAGCAAAGAACATGACAATGATTTTGATGGGGGGAGGGGCACACGTGTGCCATCTCCAACCCCCCCATTACCCCTTCTTTTTTTTGGCGTAATTAGGGCCACATGGCAATGGGTACACGAAGCCATGGAGTGGAGCTAAGGGCTCCTTATCACAACGCCTTCCCCCCAATTATTACCCATCTCACCCCTATAACTTCACCCTCCATTAAGCAAAGAGTGACATGCTATTCTTCCCCTTGCTACCAATTTGCAAAACGATGAAAGAGAGAGAGAGAGAGAGAGAGAGAGAGAGAGAGAGAGAGAGAGAGAGAGAGAGAGAGAGAAGAGTGAAAGGGAAGTAGAACCCAGGAGAAAGAAGCTTGGCGGTGAGAGCTATGGCGGATGGAGAGCAAGATCAAGAGAGAGAGAAACTCAAAGTGGGAACTCCAACAATAACAATGTGTGGCTGGCCGTTCCTTTATTCAAACTGTCACTAAAAGAATAAAGAATAAGTGACTGTGACGGGTGCCCGCCACCTGTAGTGTGTAGTGGTGGGCACTGTCATCAGTGTAGTAAAGTGTAGTAATGCATGCGCGGCTAGGTGGAGGCGCCTTTACCCCGAACAACCTCCCACTTAAAGGAAAATCTGCCCCAGCGAGAGAGAAAAGAAAAGAAAAGACAGTACAACATGTAAACATGTACAACAGGATGAGAAAAAAGATGTCATCTCATCCAACACCCATCAATCTCTTAAGGAAGGCAAAGCGCTCTATAGTGAGGTTCTTTGTGAGCAAGTTTGCAGGATTCTGCTCAATCAAAGGTCAATAGACTTGTCCTCAATAACCTCACAAATGAAGTGATACCTCATCTCAATATGTTTTGTCTTCGCATGGAAGATCAGATTCTTGGCCACCTGAATGGCACTCATAGAATCCAAATGCAGTGTGTAGGCATAACATCTATCATACAAAGGTCTGTAATCAATCGGCCTAACCAGATAGCCTCCTTGCAAGCCTTTGTGGCTGCAATATACTCAGCCTTTTTAGTAGAAAGAGCCATACACATCTGTGCCCTGGACATCCAAGAGATACCCCCTCCATCATAAGTGAACACATAGGTAGAAGTGGACTTCCTACTATCTGTATGTCCTGTATAATCAGAGTTAGTGTACCCCACGACTCCTGTATCCTGGCTACCATAGCAAATACACATATTTGATGTGCCCTTCAGGTACCTCATGTTACCCTTCAAGGCATCCCAATGTTTCTTGCCAGGTGTAGCCATATAACATGCCACAACCCCAACTGCAAAAGCAATATCAGGTTGGGTGGCTATCATGGCGCCCAGGACTGATGCATAGGGAATCTTGGACATCTCCGCCCTGTGCTCATCTGTCTGCGGACAATCGACCTGTGAAATGTTCACATGAGAAGGTAATGGACAGCTAGTAGGCTTAACATCTTGCATACGGAAGTGCTCAAGGACTTTATGAATGTACTCCTTGTGTGATAGATAGAGTAGTCCCTGAGATCTATCATGCGTAATGCGCATACCAAGTATATGAGAGGCCCTTCCTAGATCTTTCATCTCAAAGCTCTTCTTGAGCTGAGCCTTAAGAGTATCTAGCTCCTCATGAGTTGTCCTTGCTAAAAGCATGTCATCCACATGGAGTACCAAAATCAGTAAAGAACGGTCACGGGCTTTCTTCTTGTACAAGCACGGATCCATAGCACTGTGACTGTAGCCCTATGACTACATGAATGCATCAAACTTATGGTACCATTCCCTAGGTGCCTGCTTCAAGCCATATAGACTCTTCTTTAGCTTGCACACTAGGTGTTCCTTGCCAGGGTCTACAAAGCCCTTAGGCTGCTCCATGTAAATCTCATCATGCAAGTCCCCATGTAAAAAAGCCGTCTTGACATCCATTTGGTACAAGTCTAGGTCAAGCTGTGCAACCAAAGCCAAGACTAAGCGTAGGGTGGTCATCTTGACCAGAGGAGAAAAGACTTCATCAAAGTTAATACCATGCTCCTGCTTAAAGCCCTTAGCGACCAATCGAGCCTTGTATGCTGGCTTGGGGTGTCGAGGAGTACTTTTCAACTTGTATACCCACTTGCATGGCAAAGCCTTCTTACCATGAGGCAAGGAAACCAAATCCCAAGTTTGATTCTTATGTAATTAGTCAATCTCAGACTACATAGCCCTCTCCCAAGAGTGACAATCACCCCTGTGCATAGCCTCATCATAAATGAGAGGCTCTCCTGCTTCTGTAACCAATACATAATCCATAGAGGGCGCAAAATGGTCAGGAGGTCATCTATCTCTAGTAGAACACCTCAACCTAGGCTTTGCTGCCTGACCAACATCCTGTCTAACATCAACGTGTCTAACATCTGGGCCATGAGCATCAGGTGATACTACACATTGTCTAGCTGGCCATGGAGTGGGTTGTACAGGAGTAGGTGGCTCCTCTTGAAAGATAAGTCTGAGTACCTCAACCACTTTCTCAGGTTGCATATGCATTTTTTCCTCATGAAAGATGACATCATGGCTGCGAATCACTTTCCGCGCCTATGGATCCCATAGATGGTAACCCATCTCTCTTGCATCTCCATAGCCAATGAAAATGCATTTGACACTTTTAGGATCCAGCTTATTGCATTTGTCCTTGGGCACATGGCAGAATGCCTCACATCCAAAGACACGCAAATGATCATAGGAGGGGGGCTTGCCTACCCATACCTCCTCTGCAACCTGAAAGTCAATGCCACTGCTAGGTGACTTGTTAATGAGATGCACTATAGTAGTAATTGCCTCAGGCCAAAAGTGCTGTGGTAAGCCAGCCTGGCTAAGCATGCTACAGACCCTTTCCTGAATGGTTCTATTCATGTGTTCAGCCATACCATTCTAGGGAGGGTGTAAGGGGAAGTCAACTGACACTTAATACCCCACTCATCACAAAATTGCTCAAAAGTACGTGATACATACTCACCCCCATTATCTGACCTTAGGCATTTTGATGGACCTAAAAACGGGCCGGCACTGGCTCATGCACTAGCCGGACCTCGTCACTACGCACAAGACAACCCCTCGGCCTCGCGGCCAGGAGCGTCTGTCAAAATCTCTGCCTTCCTAAACATTACGTTTGTAATACGTTGTAGTCCAACTGATCCTAACCCAATATTGCTCCTCAGAGGGAGTCCCTTCCACATAGCCAAAAGGCTCGAATCACATACACATGGGGTTCCTCCTACGGCTGAATGCCGTCAACCCTCTGCGACTCTCCTACACCTTGGGGATTGGCCCCTCGATGCGTCGCTCAACATTTAGACATTTCGCACAAACGTCACTCAAGGTACCAAATAAACGTATCCAAGAATGTACCATTGTCCTTACTTGACTTCTCCTTTAATCCTCGACTAGCCTACAGTATAGGAACCTCACGCTCTCAACGGTGGGTCAAGGGCCTACTGAAAACAGTTGCTATGCGTATCCAGGAACTGACTCTGATACTTTTAATTTCCTCTAAATGATCATGCAAAGAGGTGGATGCCTAGTGCTCAAACATTTTAAAAACCAGCAGCGTGCAAGTGCAAAACATCTCTTTCATGCTTTTCTTTCTAACCGCTTTGTGCTTCGCTGCAACACCTAGCACCGAAGTGATCTTCGTGCTACTAGGTTTTAATTTTTATCATCATTATTCCGTCCTAGATGCAATGCATATAAAATCAGCAAATTATCCCTCATGCTCAGCGGCATTTAACCATTTTTTCCACAACTCTACCCTTCCCCGTTGATAGTGCATCGTTGCATTCATTTCTTTTAGGGTTTCCTTGTCATTTTATGTGGAGAAAGGAAGGAAACACGCACTAAAACATATAAACAAGGCTGAACTGAAGCATAACTTCATGCCCCAGCCTTGCTATACATCAACAAACATAAATCCTATTTTCCTATATTTTTCGTAGTCCCAAATGTATTTTTCCCCTATTTTTCATGGTTTTTTTTATCATTTTCCCGCCATTTTCTTCATTTTCTTGTATTTTTTAAATTGCTGAAAATGAAAACCAGTTTGTGGGCTGTGGCCCTTAGTTCATTTGCAACAAAATTGAAAGATTAGTTGATGTGTATCGACGGTTTTCCCCATTTATATGCCCAAAACCCTTGTTTTTCCCCCTTTTGCATGCGTTTTCGGGTTTCTTGACATTATTTCGAGCCATGAAATGCATGTTTTTCATAATTTCTGGTTATAAACAGTAAAAACTCAGAAGAATCAGCAGCATAATCAAATCTTAGTCCATATGAACGGCATTCCATCAATCAAAAGCATAAAAACACTAGATTTTCTTTGTAATTTTTTGGTTTACCGCTTAAACGCGTGTTTCGGGTTTTGTGTCCATGGCTGTAGATCAGGAAAACAGCAACACTTCAGGTGTAGCAACATCACAAATCACCATTCTCAGCCCGTAGAGCAATCCGGTCCATGCCGGACAAGCCTCCATCATTCTTTCTTCATTGCTCCTTCCCACACATGAACTGCCTCTTAGAAGAGAGAGAGGGAGGAGAGAGAAAGACTAGAATCAGAAATTCCAAACCAGGCCATCATTCGACGGGCGAAGGGCGGCGATAGAGTCAGGATACGGAGGGGAATGAGGGGCCATTGTCAAACAGGGGGGTTGTTTGCAGGCAGGGAGAAGCATGATCAACATCATGGCGTGAATTTCGGCGCCATCTGCTCATGTTTCCTTCCCACGATTTGTTGCCTCTCTTCTCTCCCAAACTTTCATGTGACATTTAAATTTGGGCTCCCAAGGGTCACTTGCCCATTTTGGCCAAATTTTGTCCACCTCTTCGCATCTTGACCGGTTTCTTGGCCATTTCCCCGTCCGGACTCGGAATCGAGCTCTGAAAAATCCTGGGCATCCGGCTTAGCATCCCGCATTGGCCAGTAGCTTGTGTCAACCCGCACGACTGTCTGAAAAATTATGAAAAATCACCAAGTGTCGCTCGGGCGCCTTTAAAGCACTTTGGCGCTTAAAATCGTCCTAGATCGAGCCGCCGCCTTTGACAGTGAATATTTTTCCCTTGATCTTCATTATTTTTAGCTATTTTTAAGCACTTCCCGTCACCTAAATTCCGCTCTCATTGGCGACCACGGGATAGGGCGACTCAGCCCGTCGAATCCACGAACATATCTGCACATAAACAACCAAAGAAGCATCAAACTGATACAAAACAATTATAATAAAACTCAGCACAATGCTCCCCCTACCCCTAGACAGAACCAAGGCATGACATCCACAAGGAATAGGCCTAGCATCATTTAATAGAAGATCCGAAGCGAGTCACTAACCAGCTGCTCCAACACAGCCAAACTAAAAAGAACTGTCAAAGAGGTTGCCCTAAGTAGTAGTCTGAACTACTGACCAACTAAAGACAACACAACTAGGAGCTCCTACAAGGCGAGGACTCCTATAGCCTGATCAAAGAGTAGTTTCTTTCAGTACATATCTTCTTTTAGGATTTTTATTGGATGAACATACTTGGGCATGTAAAAAGGAGGGAGCTGAGCGTAGTGACCCAAGGAGAACAGGGCATCGGTCTCAGGACCTGTCTCGGCACCCAAGAACCTACCAAGCCCTCGCAAGGTGACACTTAATCCTTTTCTAACGCTCACTTTTATTTTCGCTCCAACCTTCCTTGTTGTGATATTATGTTTCCAGCAAGAAGCCACCCCTAGGAAGACAAGGTATCGGCCTCAGGACCTGTCTCGGCACCCAAGAACCTACCAAGCCCTCGCAAGGCAATGAGCAATTGCTTATATATTTTCTTTTCATTGATAGGGGTTAGAACCCCTTTTTACACACCTTCGTATTGATAGTCATCCTTTAGGACAGTCAGGATTTCTTGGCATCATTATTATTATCTTCTAGTAGGCTTCTCTAACTGCCTCACTACTAACAGGAACTCCTAGAACGGCTGCCTAGAAGGCTAGCAGAACAGAGCCACTAGGGCTTCCTTCCAAAACAGGTCTTTCAATGTCTAACAATGTCTTTACAGGAGGCAATGACTACTCCGACCTCCCTCAAACATACTTAGCCTAAACCTGGGACTTCATGCCTTGGTTGCCGGTCCCAAACAAAAAGTATCCCCTCAACAAGTACAAATACACATATAACAGGAAAGAAAGGTACTCGTAAAGGAGAAATATCACCTGGAGTGGCCACAAGAAGCTTCCATCGCAGCAAAGGCTCCTCCAGGCTCCACAAAATTCCACAACCCGCGAAACCTGTCCAGCACAACACTAAACCAAAACCCAATTAAACGCACCCGCACTAGACAGGGAAATGGCCCTCTTGGCCTAATGAAATCAGACATGACTTTGCTACAAAACTAAATCGGCCCTCTTGGCCTAATGAAATCAAACAATACTATGCAGAACATCCACCTGGAAACAACCATGATAGACATCAAAGCATACTATTCCCAGGGGAACAGGGCTTGTAGCCCTAAACTAGGTGCATTAAATTATGACCTATCCCTCCTGCGTATATCACAAGAGGTGTGCGCATCACATGTCGTCGAATCAGTCTGTGGGTCTGAGATAATAAAGGTAGATGAGTCTCGCTTACCCTCTGCATCACCCAAATCAACCATCGTCTGCCAAAGAGGGCATGTTCAGAAAGCATACCCCACAAACGACCAGGTCCTGTCTCACCATCAATAGATATATCGGGACAAGGGCCACAATTAAAGAAGAGGTCCTCTTCATACGCAAGATTAGCCAATGAATCGGCAAACTGATTCCAATTCCGTGGAATCAGCTGAAAAGACACTCTATCGAATTCGTCTAGCAGGGCTATGGCAGTATGATGGTACATACAAAGGATCGGGTTCCGCACCATGTACGTCCCATTGAGTTGATTTAAAATCAACTGAGAGTCCCCTTTTATCAACAACTGGCGGATACCACCCTTCTTTGCAATATTCAAACCCATAATCAGGGCTTTGTATTCTGCCATATTATTGGTAAAATTCGCCCCGAGATAAGCAGCTAACTTCATGACAATGCGTCGTCGGGGGTCGCGGATGACAACTCCTACACTTCCTTTTTTGCATGCACCCCTGGACGCCCCATCAAAGTACAAGGTGTACGTCCATAAAGGGTTTACATAGTCTGCCATCCTGAACTCTACTCGTAATTATGGTAATCAAAATTCAGCATATTCAACGGGTGGACTGTAGGCTCCATCCCTCCATCATCATTGAATTCAACAGGGATGCTCGTCAAAATTTGTAGGCAGTGATGGCAGAATACCTTGATTTCCCAAATAAATGTCCCGCCTTCTTGCTCAATCACCTTGTATCCTTTGCTCCACCAAATGAGCTTTCCCTGATGATACCTCTGTTCCAAATATGGGTGTTCTAAATAAGGGATCAGACGACCCATCAACCTCTATCACGATTTCCTTGCAGATGTTTGATCAATCTTGCCTAGACCTGCAAGGCAGTCATAGCATTAGTGCAATCAGAAGTAATAAGGTTTAATCTTATTAAGATTAACCTTATTTTTAAATTCTATCCCCTCAAGGTCAGCTAACAACACTGTAGATTTATTCTTCCCTATCCTAACGATCTTATAGGGCCCATCCCATTTGGGTTCTAGCTTGCCTGGGAATAATTCACGTCGTGCGTCATAATACAGAACAAGCTGTCCTTTCTTGAAGGTGTATTTCTTGGCTTTGAGGTCGTGTAGCTTCTTCATTCGGCGCTTCGCCACTTCTTGGTGCAATAAGCTCTGCAACTTAAGCTCATCTAAATGTGCCAGTGTCGTCAAGCGCTCAAAAAGAGCGTCTTCATCGCTCAAAGAATGATTGATGGCGAACCAAAGAGTCGGCAGCTCAATCTCTAAAGGCAAGACACACTCCTCCCCATATACTAACTTGAACGGGGTATGGCCAGTGGCTCGTTTGAAAGTCGTATTATAGGCCCACACTGCCACGTATAACTTTTTATCCCAATCCCGTTTCTTTTCTGACACAGTTTTGGACAGGATGCCCACAAGCTGCTTGTTGGTGCTTTCAACCTGACCATTGGCTTGCGGATTATATGGGGTTGTCTTGTTATGCTTGATGTTCCACAACTCTGTCAAACCTTTGATCACCTTATTCAGGAAATGGGTTCCGCGGTCCGACACTAATTCTTTCGGCGGACCAAACCGGCATATTATCTGCTCTAAAAGGAAACTAGCAGTTTCTTTAGCATCATCTTTCCTTGTTGCACGTGCTTCTGACCACTTTGTGAAGTAGTCAGTTGCTACAATGATGTACCTCTTTTGCGTAGTCGATGACGGAGTAATAGGACCCACAAAGTCTATTCCCCACTTCTCAAATGGAAGTATCGCCATAATAGGGGTGAGTGGTCGTTTCCTATTCTCTCGACTATCATGTCGTTGGCAAATATCGCATCTCTTAACATACGCAAACGCATCCTGGAAGATGGCAGGCCACCAATAACCTGCTCTTAAAGCCTTTTGTGCTGTAAGCCGTCCAGAAAAATGGCCACCGCAAGCAGAATCATGACACTCTTCCAAAATGAATGGCACCTCGTCAGGCGTCACACATCGGCGATAGATATCATCAACCCCTTGCCGATATAATGTACCTGCGATCAAGGCAAACTTTAACGCTTGCTGCTTAATTTTCCTTTTCTCAGCCTTAGATAATTCGGATCCCGCCTCTCCTGTTGATAAAAAATGCGTTATTGCAGCATACCAGGAGGGAATAGATGCCGTATCTATTTTAAATATCATCTCCATGTCACTACCTTCAGCCACAGATTCTTTCGGCTCCCCAAAGTCCACTAGACATTCCACGATGCCTTGCAACCTTGGAGGCTTACTCTTGATTTCATAATCAAATTCCTGTAAAGTGATCAACCACTTCGCTAAACGATCAGGCGGCTTTAGCTTATTCATCAAGAGTCGAAGTTCCTCCGCCTTCGTATAAAGTACGACTTTCTCATAGAGAATGTAATGCCTGAACTTCTTGGTCCCAAAGACCATCGCTAGACACAGCTTCTCCATGTAGGTGTAATTGATTTCGGATACCCCCAGCTTCCGACTAGCAAAAGCAATCGGGTGGTACCACTTCTCTTCCCAAATTTGGGCTAAACAGCAGCTGATACTATACATGGTGGCTGCTGAAAATATATAGAACACCTCACCTCTTTTAGGTGCTTTTAAAACGGGCGCTCTTGCTAGCTCTTGTTTCACATCCTCGAATGCTACCTTACAAGGGTCACCCCAATCAAACGAACAGCTAAAGGACAATAAATTTGTAAGTGGCAACGTTCTTTCTGCTAAGGCATTAATGAATCTACGGTAGTAACCAACCGAAGACAGAAAGCTATGAACTTCTTTCGAAGTGCGTGGTGGACCCATGGCAACTATAACTTTGACCTTCTCAGGGTCTGTCGTAATTCCTACCGAACTGACCACATGGCCCAGCAATAGCCCATAAGGTACTCCAAAAGCACACTTCCGTGGGTTTAGGGCGATGCAAAATTGTCTACAGCGCTCAAAGCATTTTCTCAAAATGATCAACTGCCTTTCTCTCACGGTGGCAGCCCCTAAGTCATCAATAAACACCCTCAACTCTTTAGGGGATATGTCACCGAATGTCTTATCAGCTGTTCGTTGCCACGAACCAGGCGCATTGCATAAACCAAAGGCCATCACATGGTACGCAAAAGTACCAAATACGGTAATGAAAGTTGTTTTCAACTTGTCCTCTTCTGCAATTGCCATTTGGTTGTATCCTGCAAAGCAATCCATAAATGAATATATCTCCCTACCTGCTAATTGATCCAAAATCTGGTCAATAAATGGCAATGGGTAGTAGTCCTTAACTGTCTGCTTATTCAGCTCCCTAAAGTCTACACATAAACGGATCTGATTATTCTTCTTCTTTCTAATCACAACTGGCGAACACCATTCCGTGTGTTGCACAGGAAAAATCAAACCCGCTTTTCGAAGCTTCTGTAACTCTTCAAACAGCCCGTCCCTCAATTCGAAAGGCATACGCCTTACTTTCTGCCGTACAGGACGACTGCCCTCTTTCAACGGAATTGTATGAACAGCAAGACTGGGAGGGATGCCTCTCAACTCATCATAACTCCAGGCAAAGATATCACGGAATTCCTGGATCAAGGCCACATAGTCCTCCCTTTCTGCTGAGCTGAGCATAGAGCCTAATTTGATTGGCCGCGAATCATCAAGCGTACCAAGGTCTAGCTCGATAACATCTGCATCTCTTATACGATCTTGGGCCTCTATCGGCTCGTTCAAAGTGATCTGATAGATGTCCTCCGTGGTGGATCCCTCTTTGGACTCATCACTCGATGATGTCTCACTAGCAGATAAATCTTCTAATGTCTCCAATTCTGTAGAAGATAGAGGAGCTCGCTCACTCTGCGGGGACTCAGGATAAGCATCAACCACCACACGCTGGGCACCTCTGCCGAATATTAATCGACCGGCAGGTATATCCACTTGGCAATCCGCTTGCAAGATCCAAGGTCGTCCAAGTAATACTTGGTAACTTGGCCGCCCTGCAAAACGAATCACCCTAAAATCCAACATGCATTCTACATTTGCAACAGTGACATGGACCTTAGTAATGCAGCCTTCCGGCTGTCTCAAACTGTCATCTGCCATTCTGAGAATTGTGGAGGTATCTTTCTGAATCGCAAGACCTAACCTTTCCATCAGTTCAGAACTCATAATGTTAACTGATGATCCCGTGTCGACAATAGCATAATCTACTAATATCCCATCGACATAGGCTGCAACCCTTGGGCAATGCTTCTCAGCATGCTCGAACCAGTCATCACCAACTCGCGCAATACCCAAAGGTTCTACGATATACCCGGTACATAGGATCTTTCTAAATTCCTTACGTACTCCTGGGGAAAGCTTAATAAGCTGCAAAAGGTTCACATCCGGCTTGACTTCGCAAAGAGAGCTCGCCAAATCGAATTCATGATAGTTCGATAGAGCTCGCTTTTCACGCCAAACCATTCGCTCTTTAGGTCGCTGAACTGGCTTTATTGCCTCTTTCTTAACTTTCACCTTCTTCTTTGGTGCTTCCTTATCGGCTTTACTCTCTACGGGCTTCAAAGGTCCCCCTTCTAGGGCAGGATCCAAAACTTGCGTCCCTTTGTCGCCTTGTTTAGGGTTTCCGTCGACAGGCTTATCCATATCGGCTTCTCTACCCTTTTTACCTCTTGTAAGGACAGCTCGCAAATTAGAGGTTTCAACATCGTTAACGCGTACAGCCTCAATCAAACTAACCCCACTACCACTAGGTAGCTCCTCCACTGTAGTCTTTGGTCGTTGAAGTATTTGTTTAGGCCCATTTTCTGGCTGGGAATCATTTCCTTGGGCACGATGATTAACAGGCCCTGGTTGCCGACTACCACGCTCGAGAGAACTGATCTTACTCCAGCAAGTAGCTGCTAGATGGCCAGATTTTCCACAAATGTCGCACTTAACATTTGGGCAATTTCGTGGATAGTGCTGCCCACCACACCATTTGCAACTAAACCTCGACGGCGCACCCTCCTCTGGGTATCTACTTCCTATCAAATTTTGTTGTTTTTTAAGGAAGTTGACATCAACGGCTATTTGTCGATATTGCTCCGTAATCATGTCGGTATAATGCTTCATCATGTCCTTAACCTCGCCAAGAACATTGGAAGAGCTCGACTCATAGCCTTGGTCATTTCCATGTCGTTCCATCGGCCTAACAATTCGATTAGGCACTGGCTGTTGAGCTAGAGGCATGGTATTAGAATTGACCGCCTGGCCTCCACTACTTGGAGCCATTTGACTGCCCGTCGACATCGACATGCTAGGGGGAGCTGGTAATAAAGGGACATTCTGCATCATGTTCCCTCTCCCATTAGGGTTAGCCATCGCTATCCCTTGGCCACTACTGCCATTGGCTATTGCCATATTGTTTCCCAATACTAAACCCATATTCGAATTGCCTCGAGAAGCATAGGCTGCTTGTAGTCGGGATTCCACCTCTTGTGCTCGTGTAATGGCAGTATCTATATCCCCCAAGGGGACACTACTCAACTGCAATTGGATATTAAAGTCCAACCCATGTAGGAAATATTGCAATTGGGCAGCTGCGGGGATAGGAATAGAGGTGTCCAACTTACGGAAGACCTCTTTTATCTTCTTCGCATAAGCACGAATATCCTCGTGTGGATCTTGGCGGGTCATGTTGAGTACACGCAACCAGTATTGCCCACCTCTTTCAGGGGCAAACTCCCTTCGAAAAGCTCCATAAAATGCATCAATGTTCAATATAGTTCCGGCTTCTAAACCATGATACCATATAGCAGCTCTTCCTTTGAGAGTCATATTGAAGAACATCATTAAATGCCCTTCTTCTTGAATGCGACAGTTAAACATCATCTTTTGAAACTCCCTAATGTGGAGTTCCGCATCTTCCTCAACTAACCCATTAAAAATGGGTAGCGGGTAACCTAGAGCCGGCAAATCCGTCGTTCCTGCTGGAATTGCAATAGGCTGCGCCATGACGCGGATTGGATTTGCACTAGGAATAAAGACCGGTGGGGTTACACCTCCCGTACTTGACGTGGACTGGCTTATAGAAGGAAGGGGAGCACTCGAGCTTCCACCTTCTCCTAACTTACTGCTTGGGGTCCTAAGACCACTAGATCCACTCCCTCGTAAGGGTTCAGCACAGCTACGCTTAGGGGAATATCTCCTAAATATTTCAGCAAGTCGCCTAGCTCTTTTGTCTCTTTCTTGCTTTTGGATTTCTGCTAGACGATGCTTATCAATAAATAACGGATCAATCTCAGTATCCTTTGGCATAAACTGCTAGTTGGTCCTTAAACAACCAGGATTCGAGAACCGCCACTTTTAAGCAGCTCCCGCCAAACGCACCACTGATGGACCTAAAAACGGGCCGGCACTGGCTCATGCACTAGCCGGACCTCGTCACTACACACAAGACAACCCCTCGGCCTCGCGGCCAGGAGTGTCTGTCAAAATCTCTGCCTTCCTAAACATTACGTTTGTAATACGTTGTAGTCCAACTGATCCTAACCCAATATTGCTCCTCAGAGGGAGTCCCTTCCACATAGCCAAAAGGCTCGAATCACATACACATGGGGTTCCTCCTACGGCTGAATGCCGTCAACCCTCTGCGACTCTCCTACACCTTGGGGATTGGCCCCTCGATGCGTCGCTCAACATTTAGACATTTCGCACAAACGTCACTCAAGGTACCAAATAAACGTATCCAAGAATGTACCATTGTCCTTACTTGACTTCTCCTTTAACCCTCGACTAGCCTACAGCATAGGAACCTCACGCTCTCAACGGTGGGTCAAGGGCCTACTGAAAACAGTTGCTATGCGTATCCAGGAACTGACTCTGATACTTTTAATTTCCTCTAAATGATCATGCAAAGAGGTGGATGCCTAGTGCTCAAACATTTTAAAAACCAGCAGCGTGCAAGTGCAAAACATCTCTTTCATGCTTTTCTTTCTAACCGCTTTGTGCTTCGCTGCAACACCTAGCACCGAAGTGATCTTCGTGCTACTAGGTTTTAATTTTTATCATCATTATTCCGTCCTAGATGCAATGCATATAAAATCAGCAAATTATCCCTCATGCTCAGCGGCATTTAACCATTTTTTCCACAACTCTACCCTTCCCCGTTGATAGTGCATCGTTGCATTCATTTCTTTTAGGGTTTCCTTGTCATTTTATGTGGAGAAAGGAAGGAAACACGCACTAAAACATATAAACAAGGCTGAACTGAAGCATAACTTCATGCCCCAGCCTTGCTATACATCAACAAACATAAATCCTATTTTCCTATATTTTTCGTAGCCCCAAATGTATTTTTCCCCTATTTTTCATGGTTTTTTTTATCATTTTCCCGCCATTTTCTTCATTTTCTTGTATTTTTTAAATTGCTGAAAATGAAAACCAGTTTGTGGGCTGTGGCCCTTAGTTCATTTGCAACAAAATTGAAAGATTAGTTGATGTGTATCGACGGTTTTCCCCATTTATATGCCCAAAACCCTTGTTTTTCCCCCTTTTTCATGCGTTTTCGGGTTTCTTGACATTATTTCGAGCCATGAAATGCATGTTTTTCATAATTTCTGGTTATAAACAGTAAAAACTCAGAAGAATCAGCAGCATAATCAAATCTTAGTCCATATGAACGGCATTCCATCAATCAAAAGCATAAAAACACTAGATTTTCTTTGTAATTTTTTGGTTTACCGCTTAAACGCGTGTTTCGGGTTTTGTGTCCATGGCTGTAGATCAGGAAAACAGCAACACTTCAGGTCCAGCAACATCACAAATCACCATTCTCAGCCCGTAGAGCAATCCGGTCCATGCCGGACAAGCCTCCATCATTCTTTCTTCATTGCTCCTTCCCACACATGAACTGCCTCTTAGAAGAGAGAGAGGGAGGAGAGAGAAAGACTAGAATCAGAAATTCCAAACCAGGCCATCATTCGACGGGCGAAGGGCGGCGATAGAGTCAGGATACGGAGGGGAATGAGGGGCCATTGTCAAACAGGGGGGTTGTTTGCAGGCAGGGAGAAGCATGATCAACATCATGGCGTGAATTTCGGCGCCATCTGCTCACGTTTCCTTCCCATGATTTGTTGCCTCTCTTCTCTCCCAACTTTCATGTGACATTTAAATTTGGGCTCCCAAGGGTCACTTGCCCATTTTGGCCAAATTTTGTCCACCTCTTCGCATCTTGACCGGTTTCTTGGCCATTTCCCCGTCCGGACTCGGAATCGAGCTCTGAAAAATCCTGGGCGTCCGGCTTAGCATCCCGCATTGGCCAGTAGCTTGTGTCAACCCGCACGACTGTCTGAAAAATTATGAAAAATCACCAAGTGTCGCTTGGGCGCCTTTAAAGCACTTTGGCGCTTAAAATCGTCCTAGATCGAGCCGCCGCCTTTGACAGTGAATATTTTTCCCTTGATCTTCATAATTTTTAGCTATTTTTAAGCACTTCCCGTCACCTAAATTCCGCTCTCACATTTCAGCCTATTCCCAGACTGGTTCTCTGCTAATGCAAGCCAATGCTGAAATGTGTCTAAGACATCGGATTTTCTCTTTATGGGATCAGCCCAAACCATACATGAGTAATCATCTATGAAAGTAACAAAATACTTTGCCCCACCTAGTGACTGATAGGGCATGGGACCATATACATCTGAGTGCATAAGAGCCAAGGTCTCACCCATGCATTTCTTACTAGACTTTTTGTGTGTATTCCTAGTCTGCCTCTGCCATACAAACAATGATCACAAGAATCAAAATGCGAAGAGTCAAAAGGTGGAAGATACTGCAAAGCGCACGGAGCATTTTCATTCCTTTAAGTGACATATGCCCCAAACAAGCATGCCAAAGGGATACATGGGGGATAGAACCCACAGACAAAACATTATTCAAGATAGCTCCAGATACAAGTAAGGGATAGAGGCTGCCAAGCTTGGCATCTCTTGCAAGCACAAGCCTGCCACGAGTAATATTCCATGTAGAGTCTCCAAAAGACACAAAATACCCTGCATCATCAAGCTGTCTAGCTGACATAAGGCTATGAGTCAATGCAGGTACATGTCGTACATCATGAAAAACAAAAGAACTGCCAGAAGGAAACCGCAATCTAACATCTCCAATGCCCATAATGTCAAGAGACCTGTCACATCACCAAGGTGCATAGAACCAGAGATGGTACAATAGGTATGAAACCAATCTCTACAGGATGTCACATGAAATGACACACCCGAATCCACCAAAAGCCAGCATTGTGCATACACAGAGGCCTATAAGGCATCGCATGAAGAAGTTCCAAGTATGTAATCCTCATCCGAATCAGTGGCCTGCATGACATTAACCTCTTCTATCTTCATACTGGACTTTGCAGGTACAATACTGCACTCAGAAGACTTTTCTTGCACTTTCTCTTTTTCCTTTTCCTTGCACTTATCATCGCATAGCTTATGGCACTGTGGCCTAATATGTCCTGCTTTCCCACAATAATGATAGGTAAGATTAGACTTCCGTCCACCACGGGACTTACTATAGCCATGCGACTTTTCCCTGGACTTCTGAGAGTCCTTGCCCTTATGATCATTATCATGCCTGCCATGTCAGCTACCTCTAACAGTCAATGCATGTGAAGAGTGGGAAGCATAATTTATTTTCCTGTTGATTTCCTTAGTCAATAAAGCACTCTCAAGATCTTTGATTTTCAGCCCATCAAGCTTTTTCATGCATATGGCAGTACGAAAGACATCCCATGATTCAGGCAAGGTGCCAAGCAAAAACAATGGGTGCAAGTTGTCTTTGAACTCAATACCCTATGACAACAGATTCTTCACGATAGCATGAAAATGGCTGAAATGAGATGATACGGATGTCCCCTCCATGCGAAGGTCCATTAACTGCTTCAACCAATACATATGTGACATAGGACTCTGCTACACATAAAGCTCCTGAATCTTCTCCCATAAGTCCCGTGCACTCTGATTCTCATCTTCGACAACATTATGATGGACCTCATCTAAGAGTGACAAGATAATGGTAGACTTGCATAGCTCATCAACTTCCATCCAAACATCATCATCCATATCCTCGGGTTTAGCACCCTTGAAACATATTGCTTTAATCTGCAACTTCTGCACCAAAACTTGCCATATCTAGGATTTCCAATACCCATAGTTGATACCATCCAACTTGGAAATGTTAAAGAGAGTTGTGTCTCTCAGATGACCAGCCATACTGTCCCAAATCAAAGCAAAAATGCAAAATTGCAAGTTTCTATAATTAGCAAACAATGCACTAAAACCACTGCTAAAACTGGTTGAAAGAGTGGATATCACCAAGAGAACCATCTATCCACCAAATATGACCAAGATAACATCAAACAGTAAGCATTACCCTCATACAAGTGCTCGAAATTTGCAGATTTCAACTTGCTGTAATAAATTACAGCAGTATGTAAAATTGTCCCAAAATGAAGCAATCACTGATACATATGTCACTGTAGCTGCCAGGTAGCAAGATACATCCAACAGTGAGTGTCAAAGGGCAAGAAGGTACCAAGAACTATCAAACCAATAACCTGTCAGGCAAGATACATCACATAGGTCTAGAGGTCACGCATGTAATGGGACTTGGGGTAAGAGAAGAGACCAAGCACAAGCACAACTGATAAAGCAAGAAGCTCAATGCATAACCATCCAAGATGCGTACAAAACTGATAAACCTGTGACAGAGATAGGTGCATGCCCCAATAGGCGTATCAAATTAGCCCACTACAGACTAACTGCACACATAAAGCTCTCAAGAGAGCAAATGCATGTAACTGTCCCACAAGCTCAAGCTCAAGTGTAACTAAAACTCTGTGTATATCCGAATATGCCAAGAGGCTCCCACTGGAAGTAAAGTCAAATGCAAAGAGAGCAAGCAATACTCAAATACATCAAGTACATAGCATCAAACATTCCAAATCCCAGTAGAATACATCAGAAGCATAAATCCCAAGCTATCTCAGACCCATAAATCATAAGCATGAAAGCATTCAAATAGCATGTAACTAACAACCAAATGTAATGCCCAATAGGAGCAAAATGCTCAAATATCCAAAGACGAAGATCCAAGTGGCTGTCATGCATGAGCAAACCAAGTGGCATCCATATCTGACCAAAGCATAAATGCAAGAGGCCTAAATGTCAAGCAGTGACAATAGGCATAAACTAGTCCAAAGCATGCCAACTCAATCCAAATGCCAATGAATGACGACCAAGACGGAGCCTAATCCAAGCTCAAAAGCATTCCGGAACCAAAATGAAGCATTTGACAATCTCCAAATACATCGGTATGATCATTCAAATCGTCGGTAAGCACCCCGTATCCAAGAACCAATCCATACACCAAGTAAATGAGCTTCAGCCCACTGTATTACAATAGCATATTCACTGTCAAATGAAGCTCAATCAGTGCCCAAATCTACTCCAAATCAGTCCCAAATCATAGACATAGCATTCCATAACATTCGGGCATCACCGGGCATCAATAGGCATCAAATGGGCAATGCCAAGAAGCATCAAACAGCAAATGTCAAGTGTTGCCTTTTTTTTGACAATCCTAGGACTGTATATACATCAATTGCTGAAGGTACAAGCACTCATATCGATTTCCAGGAGCCAAGGACCAATGCCGGGGAGTCTGAAGATGATCAGGAAGCTTGCATACAATGCCGGGAAGCCGGGGAAGGAGTTGGAAATGCTAGAAGTGGATCAGCCCAGCACCCTAAAAATGCCCCGCATTTCGCATTGGCTGCTTGTCGGGGATGGGGAGTCTGCAACAATGCTACTGAGCACTTGGCAATGATCAAGAGGCTCCAATGCAGCCTGCAAGGTGCTGAATGAAGGCTGGAAGACTGGGGAGGAGGTGGGAGATCAAAATAGACCTGCAAATGAAGGTGCCATGGCTGCCATTGAAGCTCAAGTTGAAGCTCTTCAAATCCAGGCTGAAGAGAATGCCAGGCAAGCTCCAATGCCTTTGCTCTAATACCAATTGAAAGGGAAGTAGAACCTAGGAGAAAGAAGCTTGGCGGTGAGAGCTATGGTGGATGGAGAGCAACAGCAAGAGAGAGAGAAACTCAAAGTGGGAACTCCAACAACCACAATGTGTGGCCGGGCCTTCCTTTATTCAAACTGTCACTAAAAGAATAAAGAATAAGTGACTGTGATAGGTGCACGCCACTTGCAGTGTGTAGTGGCGGGTACTGTCAATGTAGTAAAGTGTAGTAATACACAGGCGACTAGGCAGAGACGCCTTTACCCCCAACAAAGTGCCTCAAGGGAAATTCCTCTCTTGGAAGACATTTCAAGTACATCTCTCCTTCGCTATTCTCGTGATTTCTCTATCAACTGCCCTCTAGTTAGCAAAAGGTTGCAGAAGTGGAGGCAAAGTGTAGGAAAATCCAACACAAAAGAGTGCTCTGAGAGAAGAGAAGGCCTGCATTTGAAGCTTTGAAATGGCCCCAAAGTGCAAACTCTCCCAAGTAACCGGAAAGGCTGCAACCACAGAAGGAGGATTGGGCAAAGATATTGCTAACATGAATGGGTTTTTGGGTTTAAATGCTAATTCAACACTCCAAAACCAAAAACCCTTACGGTGTCTAGCCCTATATGAATGGAACAATAAAGCATAATCATTGTAGAAAGAAATCATACTTTTGCATTGTGTAAACTGCATAATTGGAAAGGTAGTTGTAAAGGCTTAATGATCATGATTTGCCATGAATCGATTAAGCATCTATGGGTTCTTGCAATACTAAGTCGATTATTAGGCTTGACTTTTTGTGAGTGCATCTTAGGTTACCAATATATAAATATACAAGACCATGTAAGACGATGGCATCCTATAAACCATTAAAGAGAAGTAACTCGCATTTACATTAGGCATGATGATTTTTCATGTATCTCGCACTTAAACATAAGTGGAAATTTATGATTTGCATATATTCATTGAAATGAAATTTTCAAAGAATGAAAGTCCCGCATTGCATTATCAATTCAGGGAAGACTTGCATCTAGATTTGCATGGCATCACGGATAGTTTCGGTTGCACTACATGATAAGGATTCATATTAAAAGATAGATTTAGGATGCACATGTAAAATGTTAAACTTAATTGCAAGAGGCAATTCGATAAATGAAACCCTAGATGATAAGTAAGGCTTGGGTTTAATTGTAGAATTAATGCTACAATCATAGATTGACCTAGAATCAAGTAAATACGCTCACAGGTCTCTATCCTAGCAACTAGCCGCGATAAGTCCCAAAACACCTTTAGGGGTATCATTTTTAACCATCATGCAACTCGATGTCAATACAAGAGAACTCGAGTGTCGTATTCGCAAGAAACTTATGACCATTTGCCACATGTCATTTGATGCTCGTGATTGCTCAAGGATTGCAAAGGGCTTTGTTTGCTCTTGGCTTGTGGGAGGAATGAACAATAGTTTTTGTAGGAATTCTTAAGGGAGTGAAACCCTAGGGTAAATTTACAAACCTCGATAAGGTTGTAAGGAGAAAAATGGTTACCAAACAACCAATTGAAATCCTAGATTAAATTATTTAAGACATGTGATCCCAAGACAAGAACCTTGGACCAAAGGCTAGCAAATTAAGGAAACTTGAGTAGCGATTTTTGACTCCGTGAAGTACTTAAAAATTGCCAAAAAATCCAAATTTCAAGGGAAAAATAGACTTCATCGAAGGCAGCACAAGCAATCGAGTCGATTTTAAGCAGCAAGCAGCCGATAGGTTTCAAAAGTGCTTTAAAGACCCACCAAAAATTTTCATAATTTCTCAAGATGTTGTATGAGACTTCTAGAAGTGCCAAGAGATGCAGGACCTCGAGACGGATGTGCAGGATTTTTTAAACCTCGAATTGGAGGTCGAATGCGAGAATGGGAGTGTCCAAGTGGAGGACAAAAGAGAGTAAGTGGAAAAATGACTTTAAAATCCAAGAGGGGTGACCCTTGGGGTCTCCCACCCCCCAAATTTTGACAACTGGGGGGGGGGGGAGGGGGGGGCGCATTTTTTTTCCGTGTGGAGAAAAAATGGCGATGCGTTCTGCTGCACGACGTGATTTGGAGGGGGGGGCTATGGCACCTCCATATACCCATACCAACTGATTATACTAGCCTGATGCTTGTTGTCTTCGCTCTCCATTGCCACTCTCCGCTCCTCCAATGGCTGCCCGGTTTCTGAGTTGCTGTTCTAGTATTTCTCTCTCCTCCCTCTCTCTCCCCTCTGTGGGCTGTTCATGCACACTATCTTGAAGGAGGAATCGGGAAGGAGATTGAAGAAAATGATGATGGAGATTAATGGAGATGCTGAAGATTGATGTGTAGCATGGAATTGAGAGCAATGGAGGCTCCATCCACTGGTCATGCAGTCATTCAATGCGTCTTGGGTTTCATAGAAACATGATATAGGATAGTTAATGAAAGTCTAAGGTAGCCAGAAGGTTGCATCATTAAAGTCGATGTTACCGTTGCAAGCTTGGAATGCTATTTGGACTTTAGGGTGATAAGGTTTGTAGGACGTCCTAGCTATCAAGTTTTGCTAGGCATGCCATGGATTTTACGAACAAACTGTCAAGTTGATATACCCACCGGTCGAGTGATTCTAGGTAGAGGTGCCAATCGTGTAATAGTGGATGCTTATCCTGAGTCTCCTCAGAGTGAGAGAACTCCTTTATCCTCTACTGAACTAGAAAAAGTAGGTGATCCATCTGGTAGTGAGACATCATCAAGTGATGCATCTAAAGAAGGGTCCACTACAGAGGACATTTATTAGATAACTTTGAATGAGTCAATAGAGCCTCAAGTTTAAATAAGAGATGCGGACGTTATTGAGCTATTGGACCTTGGTACGCCAAATGATTCGTAGCCAATCAAATTGGGATCGATGCTTAGTTTAGAAGAATAAGAGGACTATATGTCCCTAATTCAGGAGTTCTGTGATATCTTCGATGGAGCTGCTCAGATAAATCACCATGTCGAGGAGCCACTGCTATAGTATGTGTGTCTTTCTCTATACAACATTGATTATGATCAAAGCCAACAAACAAACCAAGATCAACTAGACGAGCAACAGAAAGAAGATTTCTTTGCAAATCTGGAACATGAAGAACTCCTCTTAATGTTCTAGTGGATGAAACAATCCCCAGATATAAATCACCCACTCCTTTGACTTGACAAGTCGTATAATCCGCAAGGTAAACAAACTTCTTGATAGGAAGAGAATGACAATTGTGAAGCCACTACGATTGGTATGTCATGTTTCCAGTGGCACTTGAATCAACGATGAATAGAGAACCATCATGAACATGAAGTACCTTTTCTGGAGAGATATCATGATGGACGAAATTGAGCTCCTGATGAGTATGATCAGCATCAGTTGTAGTTTGTTGAACAATATAAGCTCGAGAATGTTCTTCATCATATTTGCGTTTATAACAACTACGAGATGGATGATCTGTATGTGCACAATAATCACAAGGAGGAAAACTTTTGGACGAGCGAGGTTGCTTTGTAGTAACTCCATGCTCCTCATCATATTGACGTGCCCAGCAATTAGAAGGCACATGGCCTTTCTTATCACAATAAGAACAATCTTTGTTAGGATAAGCAAGAGGAGAAAATTTACCACCTTGATTAGGGCATCCACCCTGCTGAAAATGTGAAGCGGGACGCTTGCAAGCAACAAAAGTAGCATCAAAATCCCTTTATTTGCGAGTGACCAAAATAGCATCAGATTTTTCCAAATGATACTCATGACGTTGAGAATATTCAATAAGAGATATACATGCTTTGTCAAAGTGGATATCATCCTTGTTAGACAAAATAGTGATGATATTGTCATATAAAGGATCTTTGATGGTATGAAGAAGTTGAGTAACAATCTGATTTTTAGCAATAGGAGTGCTGGTAGCACCAAACTGATTGATAATGTCTTTAAAAGCCTCGATATGAGAGTGCATAGAAGTACCAACCTTATATTGAAGATTCTTCAAACAAGTTTGGAGATATAAAATTTCGATGACCGATTTCTTCTCAAACGTTGAGATAAGATACTCCCAAACAGCATGAGAGGTTTCCAGATGAAAGGCACCCAACATAAGTGAGTCAGGAAGTGCAGACAATATATAACGATGAGCCGCTTTGTTACGACAGATCCAATCAGTATGATTAATTTTCCATTGTTCAAATAACGGGTCATTAGTAATCAGAGAATTGTCATTCATCACATTAATAGGTTGAACTAGGCAAGACAAGTCACCCAAAACAATATCAAATAATTCGTCACCTTCAAGAATTAGCATCATCTTTGCTTTTCACCCAGGAAAGCCTTGTCCTTGGAAGAAGAGAACCGAATGTTGGCCAGACGGATATCCGTTAACAATTACGCAATTGGCCATGTTTCCTGTATCTCGAGAGAAAACAAATAAGATGATCATATCCAAGATAATTAAAGTGTGGAGTGGACCTTTTCCAGTCATCATTACAAGTGTTGCATGTAGGACAATGACTGGCAATATGGCCAGAACGATTATATTTGTAACAAATTACATTCTTGGAATTGATATTTGAGACACTTGGATTAACATTTTTAGGTTCACATGGCTTAGTAATAGGTAGAGAAGAAATCTTGGGATTAGAATGGCTTGCATTATTATAAAGATTTCTCATCCAAGGTTGACGATTAGGACTGTTGTTTTCAAATTGAAAGTTGAAAGCATGAAAAAAATTAAAAGAAGAATTGTTGTTATCCAAATGATTTCCCATGGAAGGTGGAAGTATCATCCGTCTTTATTTTGTTTCTTTTTAGCATCATGTCACAAAGAGATAGCCTCCTCCAATGTATTAGGTTTAAACATATTGACCTCAGCCTAGAAAATCAAAAGAAGGCTAGACATATACTTCCTTTTAAAAGCCAATTCAGATAACATGCGCAACCATTTGAAGTTGCAGCAAAGTATTCTAGAATCTTTTGGTGTACTGAGGAATGGTTTGTCATTCTTGTTGCATAAAGACATCCCATTGTTGTTGCATACGAATATCAAATTGAAAAAGAAGAAAGTTAGTAAGAATCTTCTTACGGAATGTTTCCCATGTAAGAGGAGGATTAGTTCTCTTACATGTGGCATCCCACCATAAAGAAGCTTTGTCGATAAAATAATGTGAAGCAGACTCGATTTTATCATTTTTAGCATAGCTTTCATCATCAAAATATGAGTTGAATTGGCTTAGACAAGAGAGAGCTTTATGACCATCTTTAACTGTTAAGAGAGAGAGAGAGTACGAGAGAGATACACAAGACATGCTCCCAAATAATGATTCATATTGATGTAGAGTTAGTATATATAGGTGAGACCCAAGTCAAGTGAGAGATGATATATATAGTTGTAACATCCCCACTCAAACAAAGGTCTCTGGCTACGAGTGAAAAAACCCTTGGGGAGAACAAGGGAAAAACCCGAGCCCCTACACATACCTACGATACAAAAAATGATTTACTATAAAGTTTTCTTGAATACAATGATAAATGCCTCAATCAGTGAGACAAGAACTTGGAACAATACCAAGTGCATGTCTTAATGAACTAAAGCGAGCTTCACTAAGAGCTTTTGTGAAGATGTCTGCAACCATTTGATCACTAGGACAATTCTCCACCATAATGGAACCTTTCTTGACTTCATGTCGAACATAATGATAATGAATAGCAATATGCTTTGATTTACTATGTTGTATATAGTCTTTGGTAAGACTAATAGCACTTTGGTTGTCGCATCGAAGAGGTGTACTACATGATGAAGGATGTCCCAAATCTGCAAGTAGTTGTCGAAGCCAAACTACCTCGTGAGCTGCTAATGATGTAGCAACATATTCGGCCTCAGTTGTAGAAACAGCAACACATCGTTGTTTCTTGCTAGACCAAGAAACCAAACATCCATTTACAAAGAAAAAAATCCCGCTTGTAGATCGCATGGATAAATGTGAGCTTGACCAATCAGCATCTATATATCCAATAAGGTCAAGAGAAGTTGAAGAAGATAAAGAAGAATCCTCTCGACGACGATAAATAAGACCAAACTCCTTAGTATCCTTGAGGTACTTAAGAATACGTTTTGCAACACTCCAATGAATAGTGGATGGGGAAGAAAGATACTGTCCTAAAAAGTTAGCTGCAAATAAAATATTTGGTCTTGTGTTTAAACCAATAAATTGAAGACAACCAACAAGATTAGCAAAAGGTTGATGAATGGCTAATTCTTCATTGTGTGTTGTAGATGCACCCTTCGTAGAGCTCGAAAGAATGGGAGTGTTGGCAGAGTGCGCATTTGTCAACCCAAACTTCTCAACAATATCATTAATAAACTTTGTCTGGCAAAGAAGAAGAATGCCTTGTTGTCGGTGTCGTTAAACTTGAATACCCAAACAAGATTGTATCTCACCAAGATCCACCAGTTCAAATGCACTCGATAAAAGCTTCTTCATAGCATCCAAGAAAGCAATATTATTTGACACAAGAATAGTATCATCAACATATAGAGCAAGAATAATAAAACATTTTTCCTACCTTTTGATGTAAAGATTTGGGTCAGCAAAACATGCATTAAAACCTTTAGATGTGAGGAACTGATCAATCTTAATATACCAAGCATGAGAGGCTTGCTTCAATCTATATAATGCATGATGAAGTTGGCATACAAGATGCTCCTTTCCTGCAATCATAAAACCTTCAGGTTGCTCCATATAGATTTCTTCTTCAAGATCAATGAAAGTTATAAAATATAGATTTCTTCTTCAGGTTGCTCCATATAGATTTCTTCTCCATAACCTTTTGAGTAGAAGGATCATAAAATTTGTAACCTTTGGAATGATCTGAATAACCAAGAAAAATAACCTTCAAACCTGGAGGATCCAACTTATGTCGAGTGTCCTTGGGCACATGAATATAAGCAATGCAACAAAATGTGCGAAAGTGAGAGACTGAAGGTGTCTTCCTTGTCCAGATTGTTATAGGAATTTTACCAGCATGTGCAGTTGTTGGAAGATGATTTTGAATAAAAACGGCTGTTAGAAGTGCTTTACTCCAAAACTTTCGAGACAAACCAGAGTGTATAAGCATGCAACATATAGCATTAAGAATAATGCGATTTTTGGACTCACCAACACCATTTTGCTGAGGAGAATAAGGAACTGTAAACTCATGATGAATACCTTGATCGTTACAGAAGTCATCAAATAGATTGGATGCATATTCACCGCCATTGTCACTGCGAAGAGTCTTTATAGAGAATCCAGTTTGAAGCTCCACACTTATCTTGTATTGTTTAAGTATAGATAAAGCCTCAGACTTATGTCGAATAAGTTAGACATGTGTGTACCGTGAGAAATCATCAATGAAAGTTATAAAATATCGATATTGAGACTTTGAGGCAGGAAAAGGACTGGAAATATCGATATGAACCAAATCCAAGAGAGCACAGGAATGTGATGAAGTAGAAGTGTGGAAAGGCGAACAATGGTGTTTTCAAGGTGCACAGTACTCACATATTCCCATATGTGGATGAGATTTAAGATCCATACCTTGCACAAGACCATGACGATGAAGATCAAGAATTTTGGCAAAATCGGAGTGTACAAATCGTTGATGCCATAATTTGCAATCTGCATCTCGAGGGGTAGTAACAATATTTGCAACTGTATCATTCAATGATAGCTCAAATAGATTACCATGTCGAGGAGCCACTGCTATAGTATGTTTGTCTTTCTCTATACGACATTGATTATGATCAAAGCCAACAAACAAACCAAGATCAACTAGACGAGCAACAGAAAGAAGATTTCTTTGCAAATCTGGAACATGAAGAACTCCTCTTAATATTCTAGTGGATGAAGCAGTCCCCAGATATAAATCACCCACTCCTTTGACTTGACAAGTCGTATCATCCACAAGGTAAACAAACTTCTTGATAGGAAGAAAATGATAATTGTGAAGCCACTGCGATTGGTATATCATGTTTCCAGTGGCACCTGAATCAATGATGAATAGAGAACCATCATGAACATGAAGTACCTTTTCTGGAGAGATATCATGATGGACGAAATTGAGCTCCTGATGAGTATGATCATCATCAGTTGTAGTTTGTTGATCAATATAAGCTCAAGAATGTTCTTCATCATATATGCATTTATAACAATGATGAGATGGATGATCTGTATGTGCACAATAATCATAAGGAGGAAAGCTTTTGGACGGGCGAGGTTACTTTGTAGTAACTCCATGCTCCTCATCATATTGACGTGCCCAGCAATCAGAAGCCACATGGCCGTTCTTATCACAATAAGAAGAATGTTTGTTAGGATAAGCAAGACGAGAAGATTTACCACCTTGATTAGGGTGTCCACCCTGCTGAAAATGTGAAGTGGGACGCTTGTGAGAAACAAAAGCAGCATCAAAATCCCTTTGTTTGCGAGTGACCAAAACAGCATGAGATTTTTCCAAATGATGCTCATGACATTGAGAATATTCAATAAGAGATATACATGCTTTGTCAAAGTGGACATAATCCTTGTTAGACAAAATAGTGATGATATTGTCATATAAAGGATCTTTGATGGTATGAAGAAGTTGAGTAACAATCTGATCTTAAGCAACAGGAGCGCGGGCAGCACCGAGCTGATTGATAATGTCTTTAAAAGCCTCGATATGAGAGTGCATAGAAGTACCAACCTTATATTGAATATTCTTCAAATGAGTTTGGAGATATAAAATTTCTGTGACTGATTTCTTCTCAAACGATTCATTACGAAACCTAACAAGAATGATTATTTAAAAGATGAGTCAACCCATGACAATTATGTCTCAATTAGACATAAAATACATAACACACAAAACTATAATAAATTCCCATGTCATAAAGTGCATATCTCAATTTTTCAATGTTTAAAATTCCACAAAAACTTGTCACTTCCACAAAGCTTGATGACTTGAATGGAACATGCTCTTCCAAACTATGACCCTCCACTCTTCACACATGAAAGGTAAATACATACACATGATGAGGATGGCCCCTCACTTCACACATCTTGAGGTTTATATAGGTTTGCTCTCATCTTGTATACATTTTAAATGTATTCCAATAACTTTTCGTTGTTTACTACGTTTTTTTTTTCTAAGTTTATGGCTTTCAAAAACATTTTAGATAAAAGTTGTATTTGGCTAATTGATGCCTTTTTAAAAAGGAAATTGGTCACCATGTTAGTATATTGTAGAGTTGACTACACATGCATCGATCGTGTTGAATTTCTTTCTTGCAAAATTTTATGTACATGCCTTTCTCAAAAAATAATCGGTATCGAATAGTTTAATTGATCAACTATGACTCATGTTATGCTAAAAAAGCCTACTATGTAGATCAATCTCTTGCTATCCTTTATTTCTTCTTCTTCTTCTCATAGTTCTTCTATTTTGCGACTGCATCTTTATCACGATCTTTTACTAAATCAAAATTCGTGGCTCTAGCTCGAGTAACGCACTATATGTATACCCTCTATATCACGTGCATTCAAGGCCTATTTATAAGTATCCTTATTTGTGATTTTTTCCTTAATAAAACATAACTCTTTTCTATTTAATTTGTAGAAACCCTTTTATATGAGACTCTTCTGTATGTAAAAAATGTGAAAAAATTGTATGTTAAAAATCCCTTATGTTGAACCCATGTGATACATACATATATTTATGATTGACCTCCCCAAGGGCTCCAGCTTGGACTTCAAATCAGATTGTGGCTATGATTGTTGTAATACATGGCCATCCCTTAGGCTCACTTCACAGGTACTGGTGACCTGCTCATCACAACTTTCTGACTTAACACCATATTGGGGAATATAGGAATTTTTGATAAGTTTAGAACATGTGGTCAAATCTTTGGATTTGTCATAACTTGAACACTATAACTCCAAATTGAGTGCTCTATAGCTCAATAGATTTCATTTTTCAAGTGCTTTCCAATGATAGATCACGTCATACGGTTTTGAGAAACTTGTGGGCATGTTATCCAGGTGCCACCTTTTTAGAATTCAAAAAATGGGAATTGGGAGATTCCCAAACTCACTAATATTGTGTTACTTGCCTTCTTGGACTCTTCATCCTCCGAATCTGTACGCACATCTTTTGATAACCATGACGATACCCCATGCAACTCGAACTATTGTCTTAGCCACCTTTTATAAATCATATAGCTTGTTCTGATTTGGTAGATCTTATGGACCAAGAATATCTCATGGATAGTAATGTAACCATAATAGTTCGATGACAATTGTGCTCCAGCAAATGCTCTTGAATTTCTCCCTAGATAGGCAAACATCTCAATAATGCCATCCCGAACTTTACCAAACTTTCCCATGTTTTGATGCAACCTTGAAAACCTAGAATCTCATTAATCAATGTATTCTTTAATCTCTTTTTTTCTTCTTCTATCTTTGTTAGTGATGTAGGATAAATCTATGTGGATTCTTCCATGGATTCATAAGAAATTGCACACTCTTTTAAAATGGAAATATTGATAATTAATCCTCTTTTAGAGATATGTTTTAGGTGCTTCACTAGATGCAACCAAATACCACTCAAAAACTTTATCCACCACCACTTCTCCAAGAAAACCTTTACCTTCCATAGTTGTTATCAAATATTTTTACAAGTTTCAAGCCTCCTAGCAAACATCTTGCTATTTTTAGCGATGTTTTATTCTCGTTCACGTTCTTTGTTCGATTGAATTAGCACTTTTCTTATACGCGTCATCTCATCTTGCATGTTACGTCTCTCTATTTCGGGCTTTCTTTTTAGTCACTCAATACTTTTTGTCGTTCTTACGTGCATCTCCCTATTTTGATTGTCATGCGTCTCAACTACGCTCATCAAATCCAAGATAATTAAAGTATGGAGTGGGCCTTTTCTAGTCATCATTACAAGTGTTGCACGTTGGACAATGACTGGCAATATGGCCTTCGAGACAAACAAGAGTGTATAAGCATGCAACGTATAGCATTAAGAATAGTGCGATTTTTGCGCGCAACAACACCATTTTGCTAAGGAGAATCAGGAACTGTAAACTCATGATGAATACCTTGATCCTTACAGAAGTCATCAAGTAGATTGGCTACATATTCACCGCCATTGTCACTGCGAAGAGTCTTTATAGAGAATCAAATTTGAAGCTCCACACTTATCTTGTATTGCTTAAGTATAGATAAAGCCTCAGACTTATGTCGAAGAAGATAGACATGTGTGTACCGTGAGAAATCATCAATGAAAGTTATAAAATATCGATATTGAGACTTTGAGGCAGGAAAAGGACTGCAAATATCAATATGAACCAAATCCAAGAGAGCATAGGAATGTGATGAAGTAGAAGTGTGGAAAGGCAAACGATGGTGTTTTCCAAGTGCACAGTACTCACATATTCCCATACGTGGATGAGATTTAAGATCCATACCTTGCACAAGACCATGACGATGAAGATCAAGAAGTTTGGCAAAATCAGAGTGTACAAATTGTTGATGCCATAATTTGCAATCTGCATCTCCAAGGGCAGTAACAACATTCGCAACCGTATCGTTCAATGATAGCTCAAATAGATTACCATGTCGAGGAGCCACTGCTATAGTATGTTTGTCTTTCTCTATACGACATTGATTATGATCAAAGCCAACAAACAAACCAAGATCAACTAGACGAGCAACAGAAAGAAGATTTCTTTGCAAATCTGGAACATGTAGAACTCCTCTTAATATTCTAGTGGATGAAACAGTCCCTAGATATAAATCACCCACTCCTTTGACTTGACAAGTCGTATCATCTGCAAGGTAAACAAACTTCTTGACATGAAGAGAATGATAATTGTGAAGCCACTGCGATTGGTATGTCATGTTTCCAATGGCACCTGAATCAACGATGAATAGAGAACCATCATGAACATAAAGTACCTTTTCTGAAGAGATATCGTGATGGATGAAATTGAGCTCCTAATGAGTATGATCATCATCAGTTGTAGTTTGTTGAACAATATAAGCTCGATACAATGACGAGATGGATGATCTGTATGTGCACAATAATCACAAGGAGGAAAGCTTTTGGACAAGCGAGGTTGCTTTGTAGTAACTCTATGGTCCTCATCATATTGACATGCCCAGCAATCAAAAGCCACATGGCCTTTCTTATCACAATAAGAACAATGTTTGTTAGGATAAGCAAGACGAGAAGATTTACCACCTTGATTAGGGCGTCCACCCTTTTGAAAACGTGTTGCGGGACGCTTGTCAAAGTGGATATAATCCTTGTTAGAAAAAATAGTGATGGTATTGTCATATAAAGGATCTTTGATGGTATGAAGAAGTTGAGTAACAATCTGATCTTTAGTAACAGGAGCACCGGCAGCACCAAGCTGATTGATAATGTCTTTAAAAGCCTCGATATGAGAGTGCATAGAAGTACCAACCTTATATTGAAGATTCTTGAAACGAGTTTGGAGATATAAAATTTCGGTGACTGATTTCTTCTCAAACGCGTCATTACGAAACCTAACAAGAATGATTATTTAAAAGATGAGTCAACCCATGACAATTATGTCTCAATTAGACACAGAATACATAACACACAAAACTATACTAAGTAATTGCAACACAATACATAAACTATGTAGTTATGTAAATGTAATTAACTAAGCACACTAATATGATTGATTAATACCAATTGATATAGTATAATAGGTTATACAATAACTGATTAATTAATAAGTTGATAATAAATACTACAAGGGAAGGGGAGAATAGTGACGCCAAGTTTCGACAAAAATTAGCGGCATCACTATTTACGACGGTACTCAAAGAAAAAAAATGTTGTCGAAACCCAAGCACTGCATTTTGTGAAAGAGAGAGTGAAAGAGGGAAGGAGAGCGAGAGAAAGAGAGAAGGAGAAGGAAGGAGATATTCTCCCCGCCACCGCCATCGCCATCACCTTGCCGCCGTTCGCGAAGAAGAGGAGGAAGTATACGAAGGGCGAAGAGGAGCAATTGCAAAGAGGAGACGAAGAATCCATCTTCAAGACTTTGCGGTGAGTACATTTCTCCCTCTTACTTTGTTCTTGTTCTTTCTCCTTTTCTTTTGTTTGTTTTTGTTGGGCATGAGGTGCATTGAGGGAAAAAGAGAGGAAATGAGAGGGGGAGAAGAAGAAAGGAAAATGAAGAAATAATGAGAGAGAGAGGGAATAAACATGAAACATAATAAAGAAAGAGGGAGGGAGGGAGGGAGGGAGGGAGAGAGGAGAATGAATGAGAAAACACAAGGGGATAGAGAAAAACAAAGAGAGACCATTGTCATGCAAGAGGACATTTCTTGGTTGAAAGCTTGGTGAAAGAAACTCCCTACACCTTGACACGTCACAAGGGCCATTGCACTTGAGAAGGAGTAACCAAGTCTTCACTAATGGGAGGCTCAACTCAACTCACTTGTTTGGACACCTTTCGGAGTGTTTTCAGAGTGCTATAAAGAGGCAAAAGAGATTATCCCAACACTTCTGATACGCTCACTTCCAAAGTAAGTGCTAAAGGCTCACTTCATACCTCGAGAAGTGAACTTGAGTAGTCAACCTAAAACTATTCTTAAGCTCACTTGGAACCATTTGCTGAGAACAACTTGAGTAGAGGTAACACTAATAGTGATAGTCGAGCCTTTGGACCTCATGCAACTAGGTCATCAAAAGTGACTACATCTAAGAGATGAGAACCCTAAAAAGACTAGGATCTCACCTTAATTAGCCTACAAAATCACTCACAAGTGGTTGGATCATCAAAAAGAGAGTTTACACATTGTGTAGTGTTGTAAAAATTGTGATTGAACGCTTGTTTGCATATGTCATAATTAAATTGGAAGTTTGAGCACCATCATCATGAAGATACTTGCATTTATTTTTAATTACATTGATTGTGGAAAAAAAAAGCCTAGTTGTGTATGGTGCACCTACATACACTTGCAAGTTAGTAAAATTGCAAATTTCTAAAAAAGAAACATAATATACATAAATAAATAAATCAAAAAAAGAAATCACAAAATAGATAAAAAATCTTGAGAAATAGAGAGACCAAATATTGACTAACTCTAGAAACCCCTACAATCATAGCTTAGACAAAGAAAATACATTGTCAAAAATGGACTTTATCATTAAAAATATTCTAAAGCTTACACACCATGCAATAGAGACCACATCACTAAATGAGCCTTACTAGCCAATAATGACAAATTAGGCAACAAGATTTTTAGCACCTACCATACAACACATCGAACATATGACAAATTTGGAACACGAGAGGTGTCTTCCTCAGAAGCCACCACTTCCTTGCCTAAACTAATCACTTATTAAGACCGTAGTCATGCAAGAGGGGGTAGAGAGAAACAAAGAGAGGGGGAGAGAGGGAGGGAGAACACATAAGGGGATGGAGAGAAGCAAAGAGAGGGGAAACAAAGAAAGAGAGAGAGAGAGAGAAAGAAAGAGAAATGGGAGAGAACACAAAATGAAGAGTGCAAAGAAAGGGGAAGAATCAAAGAAATGGGGAGAAAACCAAGATGACAGTTGACGTTACTTTTGTTGAGTTACAAGAGAAGAAATCCCTTCTCAAATAAATTCAGAAAGAAAAAGATAATGAGAACAAAAACAAATTTTTTGTCGTAACGTAGACAAATGGAAAATGATGAAGGTCGTGATGTTCAAGATTGCGAGGTGTATCTTAATCAGCATGTCCCGTGTCCTTGCTCTCAATACAAGCTGGCAATCAGACGAAAGCGTCGCTTGTCTATAGAACATGTATGTCGTTTTGGCGAGTTTCAATTAGAGATCATTGATCAAGCGATCTTAGAATCTGAGCAAATGGTAAGAGAAGTGTATATCAATCATGCATTATATTCGCAAACTAATTGAATATCATATACCAAAACATTGGATGTAACCGTAAAACTTATACAGGGAGGTGACGTCTTATCCCAAGGAGGAGTGCACCTATTGCAACCAATTAGAAGAGTTTGTGGGCTTGTGATGGATGGAGTGCCTGATCCAATCCACCACTTGGAAAGCACTACCCAGTCTATACCATCAGGACCAGAGGAGAAAGGCAGCCTTTCAGACTTCCCTACAATCTTGGAGCTTGAGATGGAGGTAATGATCGATGCATTGATGCCCATGGATACCGAGACATGTAATCCACTTAAAGAGAAATCATCCATACCATTATATGATGGGTGCCCAGTATCTCGCTTGAAGATGCTACTTGCACTCCCAAGTGTGCAAGCAAAATATGGGTGGAGTGATGCGAGTGTGACCGAGTTGTTCAGGTACCTTCTACGTACACTTTGTTGATTTCTTTTCGGCACCATTATAAAGAACAATTGTGCTATTTCAAGGTGTTTTATAATTTCTTTTCAGGTTGCTAAAGTATCATATATTACCATTTGGAAATACCATGCTTGAGTCTCATGATGATGTCCGATATATTTTATGAAAGCTTGGCATGGACTACAACAACATCCATGCATGTGTCAACGATTGCATGTTGTTTCGAGGAGAGCACAAGACTATGAAGACATGTCCAAAGTGTAATGCTCACAAGTATCGATAGGACTTGCCAGGGAAAACCATCCCTCAAAAAATTCTTAGACACTTTTCACTTATCCCCCGTATATTTCACATGTTTCATACGTTGAGCATGGCAAGCTTGACAATGTGGCATGCATAGAATAGATCCACAGACGGCAGAGTTCGAGCAAGAGAGCCGATGGGGAGCCATGGATCCGAACACCATCATAGAAGAGATGGAGTATTTTGAAAATTTGCAAAGTATTATCACGGTGGATTACCATAGCTTCTCCATGATCCTATTCGATGTGTAGTGGTTCAAAGTGGTACTGGAAGGAGCCGGGACAACTATTCGATGAGATCCATCTAGATTTCTCGAAATATATTTCGAAAAAAGATGGACGGATTTACACGACACATTTGTATTTCCGGTCCATTGTGAACAAGTGGATGAACACATGTTTTTTAAACTTTTATTATGACATGGTATAATGTGTCACAAATGTTAAATCTTTCTTGTATTTGATTTTGAATAGGTAATTTTCTATCCAAACCCCTGGCAACCTCGATGGTGGTATGTTGTACCTTCAGCTCCCCTAAGTGCGAGAGTATATGATAAAAGCAATGTTCCCAGTGTAAATGAGGACATTATGGAGATAGAGTGGTCGATATTGCAAGGGATGGAGGCCGCCCAAAGCTTGGAGCATGTAGAGGAGGAAAAATCGAGTAACAATGATGGAAAGACTAGAGGAGAATTCTTTGAGAATGAGGTGCAATCATCCTTTTGTGGTGACCTTTCTATCGACCTTCCAGTGTATGCAGAGTTGTGTCAAGAGATTGACATGGGACCATAGGCTACATCATACTTGGAGCATCCACCTACTCAATTTGTTGATGAATCACTCATAAGGGTACTCTAGAATATGCATTTTTAATAAGATCATTTTTTAAGAGTTATATTACCGTGCTTTGCTTGAATTTTTATATGGATTATACTAACATCAATTTTTGTCTGTGCAGGTGACCTTTGTGGATATTTGGACAGCACGATGAGTCCAAGGATGAGTGACGAGGAGCTACAGGATATCTTCACATGTATGTCTCTAGATCAAATGGCTCGATTTAGAGATATGGTAGACCATGAGCTGTCTCTCTCAAACACCATCAGGTTGTTCTGTTCGATCTACTTCGGCACACTCTAATGCTTTGGTTTCCAATAGACAAGGTCGACACTTCAGACTTGGGCCAAATTGAGGGAGTGATTCTAGAGGATGCTGCGGAGACATGGATGTGGTGAGCTCGTGGTCGGCTCAAGATACAGGTGCTACTCCTCGCTCTCATGCAAATTTGAGACAGGGTGGCTCAGGTGGTTGTTGTGGAGGTACCGATGCAATGTCTCCATCTCATCGTTGTCTTGGATTTGTGTCACCTGTGGGATTTGTCACACTTGTGGGGACGTCTACTCTTGTCACTCCAGCTTTTGCTCAGTCATCTATTGCAGGTGGCATCCCTATGGTTTCTAATCCAAGAGATATCACCCCCGTGGGTACACCAGATGTACAGGGGTCTCCTGGATATGCCCAAGAGTGTAGTCACAAGTGGGAGAGGACACATCTTAGACATATCCCAGAGGGGTATGGATACCTTGTAGATGATAGGACAAGAGCCGTCATCATGAATGATGAGGGAAGGAGGGTGATGGCTTGTATAAGACAGTCGTGCCAATAAGTTTTTCAACACAACGTCTTGGATCGTTAGAAGAACATACCAAAGGGGAGCAAGGACTATATAGTAGCATCCTTGCATGAGGAGTTTCTGGTATCCACCGCAGCAGATAGGTTCTCCACAGGTTGGATGATGGAGTACATGCATGCATACATGTCACAAAGATGATCAACACACACAAGGCACTTAAGAGTGGGGCCTCAAAGCCCAAGTGGCTAGACGCAAATGACTGGCGCCGACTCAAGGAGGAGAATATAGATTCTCCAAGACATTGGAGATAGTAATGTGAGGCAACGAGGATACGACTGGAGACAGGAGTGGTCCATCATCTTGGGAGTGGAAGCCATAGGACTTATCTAGAGAACTTTGCAAGTTTTTCTTTTGTTCTTCTCGCTTATTTTTTTGCAATATCGCTTGTACTTACAATTTTTTTTCTAACAATTGTATTTTGTTTTCTTTGCAACACTCCATTACAAACCGCAATCCCACCGGCCTAGAGATTCCATATGCAGAGACATACGGTCTCATTGCATTGATCGATAGATTGTATGTACGTGGCGACCCAGTAAGTCACTCATCTTTCTTGTTCGTAGTTACTAATTTTAAATTAAAATGCATTATTGTATGGTGGACTGATGTGTAGTTGTTTCTTTTTTTGTACAGTCCGTTCAATGCTCCTTTGCGGCGAGACGAGCTTTCAAATGGCGAGGATCTATAGCTCACGCTTGGATCCGTGGAGCGCACATCCTCTTCTTTTTTGGTCCTGTGATTTATGTAGGCATTTTCTATGCACTATGTTATTATCATCATTTGTATCTTGCCATGATTCCATGAGCGCTTTCATTAAGTGATCTTATATTGATTTTATGTATCACTCTAGTTGTGGATTCAAGTACACTTTGCCTTCATTTTGACGACCATTGTACACCTTATTGTAACCCTTTTGTATAGCCCAAATACAGCACATAGTGCTACAAGTGGTAGTAGCTGATGCACAGATCGGTCGCCGTATGTGCGCATAGTGAGCGTCAGAAGATCCCCAAGAACAAATGAACTCTACTTTTTACACAAAAACCAATGAAGAAAGCTTGCATGACATGAACAAGAGACCAATTGGGTGCAATCTCCCCCCATGCCTTGTGTGATCGCTCCACAAAGTATGTATTTTATATATTATTCATCTTCAAGCTCAAGAAATAGCCCGATTTACAAAATAGCATGCTTTTGCTTTTGAGTTTGCTTTTGTGCCACTAAAGAATTAAAGCTATTGGGCACCCAAGAAGTCAAGCGGTACCCAAATACAATGTCCAATACAAATATTTAAATCGTGCGCCCATGTGTATACAAAAATAATAAATAAATATCAAGCGCTTTAATAAATAAGTGCGAAAAAATATAGGCGCCATGCCTAAGATACGCGCCCATAAAAAATTGATGATAATTTGAATACATGATATCCTCCAATGCTTCCCAATGCCACCGCTGCTCGCTCTACACATCAACTGAAGCATTCACAATTGTTAGAAAAAATAATATAATTAAACTGACAAAAGTGAATACCTAGCAGTCTTCAATACAAAAATAAATTGGTTAGAAATCAATCCTAACCTTAATTTATTACGAGTCTGCACTCTAAACTCATAAACATTTATTAATTTAAATATGTATTTTGTGGAATCACCCGCGATGGAATCACCTACTTACACATTAAATTAACAAAACGTCCGAAAAGGATAGGTATCCCCATTAACTTTTCGCACAAAGAATCCACTTTGTGTATGAGCCCCGGTAATAATAAAATTTTATGGAATCCACCGCAAAACCTCACGGAATCCACCATGGAATATGCCTCTTGGCATCATATCCCCGGGGTGGGAAGCAATTGTTCTCAATTGCTATTAGCTCAATGTGGAGATAACAGTGTGGGGAAAGCACTTAGATCTCTAGCGTGTATCCATTGGGCCTCTTCAACAGGATGATTTTTAAACTTAACCAAATATCTAGAATATCTACGGCCAGTTCTAGTGGTCATAAAGTCAGTATCTATAATAGCTTCAAGCTCAAGGATTTCAGTTTCATCATCTAGCACAGGAGGGCTTTCATAGACAGGGTGTACAGGTAATTGGCCTCTAAAAGGTCGTAATAAACTGATATGGAAAGTGTTGTGGATTTTCCAATGTTGTGGTAATTCTAGTTTAAATGCATTGTCATTGATTTTTTGTATGATCTTGAATGGTCCATAAAATCTAGGTGCTAATTTCACAACGGGGTGTTTATCTACACTTTGTAATATGTGTTTTTCAATTCGTAACCAAACATAATCATCAACTTTAAAATTCATAGCTTGTCTTTTCTTATTTTCTTGTTTTGTGTATGATTGCTGGGCTTTGGCAATCATATCTTTAACTTCATAAAAAATAGTAGCATGCATTTTAGTAATATCATTAGCAGTTTGAATTTTGTTTGATAATGATGTAACAGGTGTAGGCAATCGATATCCATAAATAACTTCAAATGGTGCTTTCTTTGTAGCTCTATGTGGTGTGTTATTATATGCAAACTGAAGTAAATATAGATATATATCCCATGTATGTGGTTTTGAAATGGTGTAAGCACGTAAAAGATCTAAAATAGTACTATTAGTAGCTTCTGTTTGACCATTTGTTTCAAGATGAAATGCAGATGAAAAATCAATCTTTGTTCCTAAGTTAGCAAACAAAGTAATCAAAAAATTATTGCAAAATCTAGAATCACGATCAGAAATAATGACTTTTGGTAAACCATGATTAGTGAAAACAGTTTTCAAAAACAATTGAGCAGCTTGAGATGCAGTTAAAGTTTTCTTGCATGGAATGAAATATGCTTATTTGCTAAACTTGTCTATAACAGTCCAAATCATATCATGATTAGCTTTAGTGTTAGATAGACTAGTGATAAAATCCATTGAAATTTATTCCCATGGTCATGATGGAATGGATAATGGCATTAATAAACCATATTGTTTACCATGGTGTCTCTTTACTCGTTGACAAATTAAGCATTCAGATACAAAGTTAGATACATCAGTGTCCATATGTGGCCAATAAAAATCTTCAATCAATGTACGCAAAGTAGATATAATTCCTCTATGACATTGATATGGGGGACAGTGAATTTCATGCAAAACAAATGATCGAAATGGAACTGTCACACATAATCTTTTTTCATAAAACATAAATCCATTAGTGTAAGACAATGAATCAATAGGAATCCAAGTATTTGCAACTAATTTATTCCAATCAGCTTGAAAAGTAGGATCCTGATGATAAGTATTTTTCATAGGAATAAGGGAATCAAATGATATCACAGAAATATTTTGAATTGTCAGTCTTCTACTCAAAGCATCAGCAACAACATTCTCTTTGCCATGTTGATATTGTATAAGGGGATGAAAACTTTGAATAAAAGCAGCCCATTTAATGTGTCGGTTAGATATTTGTGGTTGACTAAGGAGATGTCTAATGCTTTGTTGGTCAGTTTTGATCATTAATTCAGATCCCATTAAGTAATGTTTCCATTGACGTAAGGCTTGTACTACGGCTAACAATTCATTGTCATAGGTAGAATATTTAAGTTCAGATGGTTTGAGTTTGCAACTAGAGTAGGCTATGGGATGAGAATCTTGCATAAGGACTGCTCTTATTCCAGATCCACTAGCATCAACTACTAAGAAGAATGGTCTATTGAAGTCAGGTAATTGTAATACAGGAGCATGAGTTAAAGCATGTTTCAACAAATCAAAGGAATTTTGTTGATTGTCAGACCAGTTATACACAATACCCTTCTTTAAAAGTTTTGTCAAAGGTAATGCAAGTAATGAAAAATTCCTCACAAATTTTCTGTAAAAGCTAGCAAGACCTAGAAAAGAACATAATTCATGCAAATTTTTGGGTATGGGCCAATTTAAAATTGCTTCTATCTTTTTAGGGTCGACTTTAATACCTTTTGATGAAATAATATGTCCTAGATATTCAATTTCTGTTTGGAAGAAATCACTCTTTTTTGAATTAGCATATAATTGATTATCTTTTAATAACTTAAAAACTAAAGACAAATGTTCATAATGCTCATTCTCATTTTTACTGAAAATTAGTATGTCATCAAAGAAAACTATGACACAATGTTGATATTTAAAAAATATGTGATTCATCATACGACTGAATGTGGCTAGTGCATTAGTTAAACCGAAAGGCATAACCAGAAATTCATAGTGTCCAAATTGTGTTCTAAATGCAGTTTTGAATATATTAGATTTGTCCAATCTTACTTGATGATATCCAGATTTAAGATCTATCTTACTAAATATGGCATATCCTTGTAGTTTATCCATAAGATCATCTACCCTAGGAATCGGGTATCTATTCTTAACAGTAATTTTATTTAGGGCACGATAATCAATGTACATGCGATATGTATTATTTTTCTTTTTCACTAATAAGACAGGTGCACCAAATGGAGAACAACTAGGTCGAATTAATCCTCTGTTAGGTAATTCTTCTATTTGATTTTGAATTTCTTTCTGTTCAATTTGGTTATGTCTATATAGTGCTTTACATGGTGGTTGTGTTCCAGGAATTAAATCTATTTTGTGATCTTCAGGACATGAAGGTGGTAATCCAGGTGGTAAATCAACAGCATCAAAATAATCTTGGAATTGGGCAAGAAATTGTGTATGTCTAGAATGCATCTGTTTTTCTTTAGCTTGAATTTCATTCACCCATATTAAATAGGATTTGCTACTTTTACGTAATGCATGTTTAGCTTGAGTATGAGTAAGCAGTGGAGAATTATTGGAAGCGTGCATACCATGCAGTGTGATTTGTTTTCCTTGAAAATAAATTTTAATTGAATGTGTAGAATAACCTATATCAGGATTGTATTGATGACGCCAAGGCATTCCTAAGATAATGTCACTAGACTGCAAAGGTACAACTAAGAAATTTCTTCGTTCAATATAATCACCAATTTTAATTTCTAAATTATGTACCTCTTGTGTTCCATTATATCTCGTACCTAGGAATGCAGCCTTGATGCGATAATGTGTAGAAACAATTTGTAAATTCAATTCTTTGACTAATTTTGCAGAAATAAAGTCATGTGTGCTCCCATCATCATGTAAAATAATCTATTCTTTACCATGCACAAAACATTTCATTGTTAATAAGAAATGGGGAGTTGGCATACTTGGCAAAGTATCCGAAGTAGTACCAATGTCGTCATCGTCTTCCGTAAAGTCCGGCATTTCCTCACGTTCTTCATCTTCTATTGCTCCCAGATAGTTGATGTGGACAGATGGCTTTTTGGATTGACAATTGGCTGCTAGATGTCCAGGTTGATGGCATTTGCAACAAACTATGGGTTTTGCTTTGGATACATTATTGGTAATCGTAGAAAGTTTAGGAATGTTAGGATTTGACTGTGGAGATGGCTTAGGGTTTGGATTTGTGTTTGATGGCAAGGCAGGTGGTCGTGTCTAAGTTTTACAGAATAAAGATGGAAGAAAATGACTTTGATTGAATCTTCAAAAATTTGAATTGAATTGTTTGGAACCATAATTACCATTAGTTGGAAATTATTGTGGTCACTTGTCTCGTCCGCGAATTTTGTCTTTAGTGTCATGGGCCAAGGAAATTGCATCTTCAAGGGTTGTTGGCTTGAACATATTGACTTCCGCATAGAAATGTCCAAGTAGGCTAGACATAAACTTGCGTTTATGAGTTGCTTCAGGTACATCTTTGAGCATACATAGTTGCAGTAGGACATTCCAGAAACATTCCATGTATTGGGAAATAGGTTTGCGATCCCTTTATTGTAGAAGATCCCATTGCTTGATAGCTTTTTCATGGAATTGGGGAGGAAGGAAATTCTGCAAAAATTTCTTTTGGAAAGTCTCCCAAGTAGTGGGACAATCAACGCTCTTACGGACCACCATTACAAGGGAATGGGGCAATAGCGACGCCGATTAGCGACGGTGGATATCGGCGTCGCTATAGGCGTCGCTATATGCGTCGCTATTTGCGTCGCATTTGCGACGCAAATAGCAACGCCAATTGCGACGCCGCAGGGAAAAAAAGCGCGGCCGAAACCAGAGCGCCGTTTTCATTTTGTTTTCTTCGCCTTTTGAGAGCGAGAGCGAGGGAGAGAGTGAGGGAGAGAGCCAAGGCTTTGTGAGAGAAGAGGAGGAAGAGACTTGCCGCCGCCGCCACCACCGCCACCGCCGCCACCGCCACCGTCGTTGTTCGTGAAGGAGAGGAGGAGCCCTCGTTGCAAAGAGAAGCCGCCCACGCTCGCCATATCTCATTGGTGAGTCTCCCTCTCTCTTTCTTTTACTTGTTGAAGGTTTAAATCGTTCTCTTTTGTTTGTTTAGGAGAGGAAATGAAAGAGAAGGAGAGGGAGAGGGAGAGAGAGGGAGAGAAAGAGAGGGAGAGGGAGAGAAAGAGAGGGAGAGTGCATTCTCTCTCTCTCTCCCTTTTGCTTGTTTAATGTTTAAATTACTTTCTTCTTTGCTTGTTTAGGAGAGGAAACGAGAGAGTAAGAGAGAAAGAGAGGGAGAGGGAGAGGGAGAGGGAGAGGGAAAGAAAGAGAAAGAGAAATAGAGGGAGAGGGAGAGGGAGGGGGAGGAAATAGGAGAGGGAGAGAAAGAGAAAGAGAGGGAGAAGGAGGGAGAGTGCATTCTCTCTCTCCCTCCCTCTCGCTTTTGCTTGTTTAATGTTTGAATCACTTTATTTTTTGCTTGTTTAGGAGAGGAAATGAGAGAGAAAGAGAGTGAGAGGGAGAGGAAGGGGAAGGAAATGAGAGAGGGATAGAAAGAGAAAGAGAGGGAGAGTGCATTGTATCTCTCCCTCTCCCTTTTGCTTGGAGGATGTTTAAATCACTTTATTTTTTGCTTGTTTAGGAAATGAGAGAGAAAGAGAGATAGAGAGGGAGAGGGAGAAAAAGAGAAAGAGAGGGAGAGGGAGAGGGAGGGGGAGGGGAAGGAAATGAGAGAGGGAGAGAAAGAGGGAGGGAGAGGGAGAGGGAGCGAGGGAGAGGGAGGGAGAGGGAGAAAGAGGGAGGGAGAGGGAGAGGGAGGGGGAGGGAGGAAATGAGAGAGGGAGAGAAAGAGAACGAGAGGGAGAGGGAGAGGGTGAGAGAAAGAGAGGAAGAGAGGGAGAGGGAGAGAAAGAGAGGGAGAGGGAAGGGAAGGAAATTTAAGATAATATACGTATTGATAATGGTATGCAATGTGCTTTGCATACGGCCACGTACTTCATCAAAATGAACCCAAAATTATTGTTATAGAAGAAGAAACCCTTAAATTGAGTATAGGATAATTTCTCTCAGGTCTTATGACTATGAGTAGAATTGATTGAAATAAATTTTATTACTATAGTTATAAAATTTCATAGATGGCGCGCATTAATTTTAAAATGGATTACTTATACTCAAAGCCGAGATATAACAAAAAATTATCTGCCGGGACAAACAAATCGTTGAGTATGATACAAGGCCGAGATATAACATCGGAAAATCTCTCGACTACTATATACAATGCAAGGTTTATGGTCAAATTGCAACTTGACGTACATCTCCATAAAGCTATCCATTTAAGCCTTGTTTGCTGTAATGTAGATAAGATGGCAAACGAAGAAGATCCTATTGTTCAAGACCGCGAGTCGTATCTTAATCAGCGTGTCCCATGTCCTTGCTCTCAATGCAAGTTGGCAATTAGATGAAAACGCCGATTGTCTATAGAACACGTACGACGATTTGGCGAGTTTCAATCTGAGATCATTGATCAGGCGATTGCAGACTTTCAGCAAACGGTAATTTGAAGTTAGCATTTTTCATGCATTGTACTCTCAAGCTAATTGAAAACCATACACAATAAGATTGGGTCTTGTTGGTAAATTTTGTATCCAGGGGGGTGATGTCTTGACCCAAGGGGAAGTGCACCCTTTGCGGCCAATTAGAAGAGTTCGTGGACGTGCGATGGATGGATTGCAGGAGCCAATCGACCACTCGCAAGGCCCATCTATACCGTCAATGCCAGAGGAGACAGACAACCTTCCCAACTTGCCTACAATCTTGGAGCCTGAGATGGAGGCAATGATCGATGCATTGATTCCCATGGATGTTGAGACATCTGACCCGCTTAGGGAGGAAGCATCCATACCATTATATGATGGGTGCCGAGTATCTCGGTTGAAGACATTGCTTGCACTCTTAAGTGTGCAAGCAAAATACGGTTGGAACGATACGAGTGTGACTGAGTTATTCAGGTACCTTGCACACAGACTTCATTGTTTTTTTTTAAACAGTATTATTGCAAACATGGATAGATTTTTCAAGGTGTTTTATGATTTTTTCAGGTTATTGAAATATCATATATTGCCACCTGCAAACACCATGCCTAAGTCTCGTGATGATGCACGACATGTTTTACGGAAGCTTGACATGGACTACAATAACATCCATGCATGTATCAACGACTGCATATTGTTTCGAGATGAATACGAGACTATGGAGACATGCCCAAAGTGTGGTGCTCACATGTATCGACAGGACTTGCAAGGGCAGACCATCCCTCAAAAAGTCCTCAGATACTTTTCTCTCATCCCCCGCATAAACCACATGTTTCGCACGTCTGCCATGGCAAGCTTGACAACGTGGCATGTGCAGAATAGGTCCACGGATGGAGTGCAACGAATATCAGCAGATTCGCGCGCATGGAGCCACATTGACTCTACCTTCCCAGGCTTTGCGCGAGAGCCAAGGAATCTTCGGCTCGGTCTCGCCATGGATGGTGTGAACCTATTCGGTCTGCGCTCGACTTCTTACAGTGTGTGCCCTATAGTGCTTGTCAACTACAACATTCCTCCATGGCTTTCTACGAAGAAAGGACATCTCATCCTTAGCTTACTCGTCCCGGGCCGCTACAAAGTAAAAAATATGGACGTGTATCTTCGTCCATTAGTCGATGAGCTTAAGATTTTGTGGGAGGAGGGGGTCACGGTGCAAGATATGAGCAGGCGCGATGGTCGGCAGTCAGCCAACATTCGAGCCATTCTCATGTGGACGATGCATGACTTTCCGGGATTGGGAGAGTGCTCAGGTGAGCAGACCTTTGTTCTCGCCGGTAATATCTATATTTTATTTCATTCAATCAAGTATTCACTAGGTCGTGGATCGCCTTGCAGGTCTCGTTACCTCAGGTTATCATGCATGTCCATTGTGTGGGCCACAGTTAGACTCCCGAAGGTCACGAACAATGAAGAAGATGGTATATCAAGGACACGCCGCTTTCTTACCGAAGGATCATGAACTCAGGGAAGGTTTTCTTGGACGACCTCCAGCACGTATGAACGCTGCAAGCTGGTACGAGCTGAAAATGGTAAACCCGGATTCACATCCAAATGGAATGCGGCGGTTCTCAGTTTTCTACGAGTTGCCATATTGGACCCACTTACAGGTCAACCACTTGTTGGATCCCATGCATATTTTCAAAAATGTGGGCAGCTTGCTATGGGACCACATCACAGGAAAGAGAGACACTATAGGGTCACGAATGGATTTAAAGGAGGTAGGTAAGATGGAGGCGCTTTGGCCGCAGTCGAGTGCTGAAGGGGGAGTGCAGCTTCCTCGCGCTCCCTGGGTTTTGTCTATCAAAGAAGAGCGCATTGTGAAGCAAGTAATCAAGTCTATCCGCACTCCGACGGGTATGATGCGTTCTCTCAGGTCCGCATTTTCTAAAGATGACCAGATTTCTGGGCTAAAATCCCATGATTGGCATAAGATATGTCAGGTTTGTGAACAGAATGGATTTTAATTAGTGTGGACATTTTGAAATTTGAAAAGTGACCATTATTCTTAATGCTTTCTCATTTGTGGCAGTTTGTCCTACCGATCGCGATCGCGGGATGCCTAACTCCAGAAATTCGCGGGGCCATTTACAAGCTGTCGACTTTGGTGCAATGGATCTCACAGAAAGAGATTAAGACGTCCTCTATTGAATCAGCAAGGCGGGGAGCAGTTGAGATGGTCTGTCTCTTTGAGAAATACCTGCCCACTAGCATGCTCACGATACAAGTTCACCTTCTTGTGCATCTTGTGGATGAAGTGGAGATTGCTGGACCTGTCCATACGCGATGGATGTTCTTCCTGGAGCGCTTCATGAAAACCCTGAAAGGCTTTGTGCGACAACGAGCTCGTCCCGAAGGTAGCATGGCGGAAGGTTGGTTGGTGTCAGAGGCGTTAGTGCATATCTCACAATGGCTACCAACGGTGGAACCAGACAATGAAATGCTATGGACGCTGAAGGACGATGACAGGCTGACTGGAGATGTGGTGGTTGGAAATGGGGTAGAAAAAAGAATGGATGCCTCAATGGAAGAGAAGGTGAATCGCTTTTGTATGTTGCACCATGCCTCCATGGAGACGTGGCTCGCCAAGTACCAGATTGCAAGGCAAGATCGAGAGGAAGCACGAGCTGAATTCCGACGTAGTACGCGTCACCGATCGATTCGATATCCCGAAGGCATGGAGGAGATGCCGCGGTTTATGTCAACACGATGGTTGCATGGAGCCTTGACCGCAGCATCCAGCGAAGGGACAGAGGTCTCAATGGAGGAGTGGGAGTTCTCGAGGGGATGTAGTCCAAAGGTAATGAGGGGTTTAGAATGTGTCGTATCTAAATTTGCTTGCTACATCTAATTTGAGTGTTTCAATGTGCAGTACAAAATATATAGTACAGCATGGTCGTGCGGACGGTATTTTCGGGTGGAGCGTATTGACAAAATGCGCTCCACAATGGACTGTGGTGTCATGGCAAGGTTTGAGCAAGAGAGCGGGCGACGAGCAACGGATCCGAACACGGTTGTGGATGAGATGGAGTATTTTGGGAATTTGCAAAGTATTATTACGGTGGATTACCGTAGCTTCTCCATGATAATATTCGACGTGCAGTGGTTCAAAGTGGTGCTTGGAGGAGCTGGCGCAATAGTTCGACGAGGTCCATCTGGATTTCTTGAAATAGATTCCGAAAAAAAATGGATGGATTTGCGCGACACCTTTGTGTTGCCGGCCCATTGTGAACAGGTGCAACTAGGCATTTGCTTGCTAATTGTAATACGACATGGTTTATGTCACAATGGTTTGAAGACGGTTTGTAAGTGTTTGTGAACAGGTAATCTTCTATCCAAATCCCCGACAACCTCGATGGTGGTATGTTATACCTTCAACTCCTCGAGGTGCGAGAGTATACGATCAAAGCGATGTTCCAAGCATAGATGAAGAAAATATGCAAATAGAGGGATCGAAATTACAAGGGGTGGAGGCCACCGCAAGCTTGGAGCCTGCATCGGCTAACAATGATGGAAATACAGAAGTCGTAGAATTTTTTGAGAACGAGACAGACTCGTTGTTTTGTGGTGACATGTCTATCGACCTTCCAGTGTATGCAGAGTTGTGTCAGGAGATTAACATGGGACCATAGAATACTTCATTCTTGGAGAATTGTATTACTCAATTCGTTGTTTAGATCTTCCATAAAGGTAGATAAGATATGCATTTTAAGAGGGATTTTTCAAAAATGATTTTATTAATGTGCTTTGTATAGTTTAAATTGATTATTCTAACATTATTTTTTATCTGTGCAGGTATTGACATTTTCAGGATGAGTCGAGGGATGAGCGATGAGGAGTTTCAGGAGATGATGGCACGTATGTCTCCAGATCAGCTCGCGAGATTCAGAGAGATAGCAGATCAGGAGCTGTCTCGTTCTTCGTCAGGGCGCTCTGCTAGATCAGCTTCGGCGCGATCAGATGCTTCAACTTCGAGTAGACGATCTCGACGCTCGCGACTTGGGCCAGAGGGAGGGACTGCGACTGCAGGAGGATCAGGGGGGTGCTGCTGTGGAGACAAGGACGCGGTGTCTCCGTCTCGTCGTTCAGCTGGAGCTCGGTCACCTCCAGGATTTGTCACACCTGTGGGGACGTCCACTCCAGTTACTCCGGCTTTTGCGCAGCCGTCGGCAGATGTCACGCCTTTTGGTGGCACTCCTTTTGGTGGCACCCCCTCTGGTGGCACTCCTTTTGGTGGCACACCCTCTGGTGGCACCCCTTTGTGTGGCACTCCGAGAGAGGGTACCCCCGTTGGTACACCGGATGTTCAGGGGTCTCCTGGATATGCCCAGGAGCGTGGACGGAGATGGGAGAGGGCCCATACAAGGCACACTCCTAGGGATTATGGATACCTAGTGGATGGCAGGTCAAGAGCCATCATCATGAATGATGAGGGGAGGAGGGTGATGGCTCGCATGAGGGAGTTGTGCCAACAAGTTTTTCGGCACAACGTCCTGGATCATTGGAGGAACATACCGGAGGGGAGCAAGGAGTACATAGTAGCATCCTTGCACGAGGAGTTCCCGGTGCCAGCCGCAGTGGATAGATTCTCTACGGGCTGGATGATGGATTGCATGCATGCATACATGTCACATAGACGATCCGATGCACGCAAGGCAATCAAGAGTGGGGCTCCAAAGCCCGAGTGGTTAGATGCAGACTACTGGCACCGACTGAGGGAGGAGGCTACAAATTCGCCAGGACGTTGGAATCAGCAGCGAGAGGCGGCGAGGGCACGAATCGAGGCCGGATCGGTACATCATCTTGGGAGTGGCGGCCACAGGACATATTTGGAGGACTTTGTAAGATTCTCTTTTGTTTTGCTTATTTGTTTTTTTGAGATATTCTTTGTACTGACAATTATGTTTCTAACAGTTAGCATTTTGTTTTCTTTGCAGCACTCCATTACAAATCGCGATATCCGCAAGGCCTTGAGACTCGATATGCGGAGAGGCACGGTCTCAGATCATTGATCGACCGATTGTATAGACGCGGCGGCCCAGTAAGTCACTCATCTTTCTTGTCCGTAGTTACCATGAGATATTTGAATGCATTATTGTATGATGGATTGATATGTTGTTTCTTTTTCTGCAGAATCCGTTTGATGCTCCTTTACAGCGGGAAGAGCTTTCGGGGGACGACGATTTGTAGCTCGCCCTTGGATCCTTAGAGCTCACATACCTTTAGTTTTTAGTCGCCCGATCTATGTAGACATTTTCTATGTATTAGTGATATTGTTTTATGATTGTACCAATCGCATTTTATGCGATATCATGTATTTATTTCATCCATCAGTTTTATGATTTCAGTATACATTCTTTTTGTTTGCAAACGCTTTGTATGAAGCAGTGCAGAAACTATTTTGTATGGCTCTCATACAGCACACAGTGCTATATGTGGCAGGGCAGCTTGCTGCCCTGCCACAAATTTTTTTTTCTCTGTTACTGTCGCTATTTGCGTCACAAATTTACTGCACGCGTCGCTATTGCCGTCGCTATCAGCGTCGCAAATTCTCTGTAACCGTCACTATATGCGTCGCTATATGCGACGCATATAGCGACGCATATAGCGACGGTTATAGCGACGATTCTATGGCGTCGTCAATAACGACGCTTTTTGCGACGACGGGGGCAAATTTTGTTGTTTGTATTTTCGTCGCTTTAAACGTCGCTATAAGGTCTATATCTTGTAGTGCACAGTCCACCATAAAGATGCTCAGTCAACTAAATGGTTAGTGACACATTTAATTTTGTCTTTCTCAGTATATGTTTCTTCATGGAAGTAATCATCAAATTGGCTTATAAAAGCAAGTACAATCTTTCCATCGCGTGATCCATTGAAAGTACGAAATTTGAAGTTTCTTTTACTTATCTTTGTTTCTTTGCGAATGGATTGAGCTTCAAGTGTTGCATCGATGGTACGTCGTATAAGATCTTCAGGTTGCGATCCATCTTGGTTGGTGGTAGATCGTTGCAGATTGGCCAATTGAACTTGCAAAGCTTGTCGGGCTCTTCGTTCCTCTTGTAGCTGCATCATAATCAAATCCAACTTTTGCTCCATTGTTGGTTTAGGTAGATCACCTTTAGCCATAAGATCATCCATATTTTGTTCAGTCATCCTGCAAAATCCCAAAAGACCTCACACACTCGAAACCTTGTTAGCGGGATGAGCGTAGCTTAAAGGCGTGTTTACAAGGCTTGTATATATATTGTTTGGCTTTTGTAGTATTTCTCGATTGCGAAATTCGATGTCACAACTGTCTTCCAAGAAAAGAATTTTGCATATAGACTGCGTATAATCTGCGTGTGAACTTCTGCTTTTGCTGAAACTGGTTCAGCAAGACTGCAAGTGTGAACAGGGACTTCTTGGAGCTCCAAAACTAGTTCAGCTTACAAACAGTATGAACGGCCGCTAGGAAGGTAAGTTTTGTTGATTGAGGAAGTTGAAACTTTAATGTGATTTAGGTGATTAAGCTTTTTAAGCTTAATGGACTCAAGCTTGATGAAGCTTATGTGTCGCCGTTGTCGTTTTTTTTAGGGGGGCATTTTTCACGCCGTTGATTTTGACGACGGCATACTGCGATAGCAAATCGACGATTTGAAAAGCTTAAAGCTTTTAAAGCTTAAGCCTTAAGCTTAAAACTTTAATGTTTATAAACTTCTCTTCTTTCTTCTCTGTAACTTCTCAAACAAAATGACTTGATGAAGAAGCTTTACCGCCGGTCCTTCGCCTATCGAGAGAGGTTCTTTACGATCAGAGGATACAGAAGGGGGTTCTTGACTGCCAAGAACACGCTGATATCGACCGTTTGCCACGAGACTGACTGTAGAGCTTGATCGTTCCAGGAGCTCCGTCTTCGCATGAGATGGTAAGCGATTGGAAGCTCTCGATCTCTGCTTCGCTCTGATACCACTGGTGCACAGATCGGTTGCCGTATGCGCGCGTAGTGAGCGTCAGAAGGTCTCCAAGAACAAAAGAACTCTACTTTTTACACAAAAACCAATTAAGAAAGCTTGCACGACATGAACAAGAGACCAATTGGGTGCAATCTCCCCCCATGCCTTGTATGAGCGCTCCACAAAGCATATATTTTATATATTATTCATCTTCAAGCTCAAGAAGTAGCCCAATTTACAAAATAGCACACTTTTGCTTTTGAGTTTGCTTTTGTGCCACTAAAGAATTAAAGCTATTGGACACCCAAGAAGTCAGGCGGTATCCAAATACAATGTCCAATACAAATATTTAAATCGTGCGCCCATGCACATACAAAAATAATAAATAAATATCAAGTGCTTTAATAAATAAGAGCGAAAAAATATAGGCGCTATGCCTAAGATACACGCTCATAAAAAATTGATGATAATTTGAATACACGCTATCCTCCAATGCTTCCCAATGCCACCGCTGCTCGTTCTACACATCAACTGAAGCATTCACAATTGTTAGAAAAAATAATACAATTTAACCGACAAAAGTGAATACCTAGCAGTCTTCAACTACAAAAATAAATTGGTTAGAAATCAATCCTAACCTTAATTTATTACGAGTGCGTACTCTAAACTCATAAACGTTTATTAGTTTAAATATGTATTTTGCCGAATCACCCGCTATGGAATCACCCACTTACACATTAAATTAACAAAACACTTGAAAAGGATAGGCGTCCCCATCAACTTTTCACACAAAGAATCCACTTTGTGTATGAGCCCTGGTAATAATAAAATTTTACGGAATCCACCGCAAAACCTCACGGAATCCACCGTGGAATATGCCTCCTGGCATCAATAGCAAGCTGCCCTGCCATTTTTTTTTTCTTTGTCACCATCGCTATTAGCATTGCAAATTTATTGCATGCATTGCTATTAGCATCACAATCTGCGTCGCAAAATATCACTATCAGCGTTGATATTTACATCGCTATAATAACGACGCTGATAGTGATGTTTTTATGGCATCGCTAATACCAATGTGTTTAACGACGACGAGGGAAATTTTTTTTGTGAACATTTTCGTCTCTTTGAACGTTGGTATGAGGTCTGTATCTTGTAGTGAAACTAATTAGCTCTGAAAAACTTTAATGTTGAGATTAGGCTTAAAGTAGACCTAACTACATAAGTAGCAATAGAGTTTTTGTTGGAAGCATTTGTTTCTTCACAACCAATAGAAAGCTTTAAGTAGATGGACAACAAGTCCATTAGAAAATCTAGTTCAAAAGAAACTAGAAAGCATCCACCCCTCCTCCATGGTGGCCGTGCCACACCTAAAAAAATTGCTCTATATATACCCTAATCTATATCACATGTATTCAAGGCTTATTTGTAAATCTCCTTATCTGTGAATTTTTCTTAATAAAACATAATCCTTTTCTATTCAATTTGTAAGTGAGGTTACTTAATATGGGACCCTTTCGTATGTAGAGAATGTGTAAAATTTGTATTTTAAAATTCCTTAGATTGAACCCATGTGATACGTACATATATATATTTATGACCGAACTCCCTGAGATGCCACATGGAGCAACCATCGTTTTTTGCTCCCGGCATGTAGGGTTCTCTATTTAGTCAAGACACCCAAAGCCCCTTGCTCTGAGCTCAAGTCGACATGACTCTTAGGAGTTGAGACTCATGAGGAGAGGTGGGATTGACCTATGTCACCCCTGTGATGCTGTGATCCAAGATGGTTGAAAGTGGCTACTTGTGAGCCCAAAACTCTTTCATGGCATGATTTGGCAACTCCAAGCATCAAGTTATCCAGGTGTGAACTAGACCAACGTGTTACACGTGCTATGAGCGAGTCACGACATGGGAGGGATATCAAGGCATGACAACTTGTGATGTGACACGACGTGGAGGGTGCATGTTGTGACGCGATGGCATCTTCTTAGCATATCTTTCGAGTTAGCTTCTACTATATGTTCAAGATGCAAAGTGGTACTGCATGCCACTGGACCATATTACTTGTGCACGTTTTCGCACTACGGATCCATGGGACCAAGGAGCCACCATGACACTTTGGGGGGGGGGGGGGGGGGGGGACATGCTCTCAATAGAGACCATAAAGTGTCAAATTCTTAGAGTTATGTATCACCCTCCTGATATGATTGTGTACCTCTATCCTAGAACCCTATTCTTCTTCTTCTCTCTCCTCCTTCCCTTTGTTGCATTATACTTCTTCCTTCCTCCCCTTCTTCTTCCCTTCTTCGTTCTCCTTCTCTACCTTATTATGTGTAGCCCATGTGAGGTTCTAACCTTGCCAATCTTTGAAAATTGATGACCTTAATATTTCTTTAAAAATAAATTATATGGCTTTTTAAAAACATGCTCATTTTTATTCTTTTTCTATTTTATCATAAAACTATAATTTAATTAATGATTGATAATTGAGGATCTAAAGTTTATTAATAACACCATAAAACTATAACTATGTAGTTTACTAATGACATTATAGAATTATAGAGCTACATAACTAAACTATGGAACTGTATAGTTTATTAATGCATCAATAAAACTATAGTTTACTAATGGCATCATAGAACATGAGTAGCAAACACATGTGGTTTATGGCTTTTTGAGCCAAATTGGACAAGGTTCATGTTACTCAACTCTCTCTCATCTCTCTCTCTCTCTCTCTCTCTCTCTCTCTCTCTCTCTCTCTCTCTCTCTCTCATGTCATCATCTCTCAAATATCATAAGGTAAAATAAAAACATGGATATGGCACATTGTAAAATTAAAAATGTTAAAAAGTAGCAATGCCTTGTCCATAGAAAGCTTTTAAAAAATTATTGAATGAAAAAAAAAACAAAAAGTAAGGAGAAAAAGATAAATAAAAATGATTTGTTGTTGCACGTGTAAAAACCCTCTCTTTATTTCTTGGTTACGAAACCTTTCCTCCTTGTGTCAACTAGATTCGGGAAACCTTTTGGTTGGTTTGCATTCCCCAATGCAATATATGGAATAGATTACACTTTTTAAAAACCTCTCTTTATTTCTTGAATATCAAACATATCTTCCTTGTGCGGCCACATAGGCTTAGGAACATTTTGGTTCATTTGGGATCCTCAAGGCAAAGCTCTTTATAATATATAGATATAATAAATATAAAAAGGCAAACAAAAAATGTAGACGAACTATTAAAAGTTTTGACGAAAACTAATTTCTTATCATGAAAAGTACAAAATATCTAGTAAAAAAGGAATACAAAATATCTAGTAAAAAAGGAATACTAAGTTGCATATATAAATAAGTATTATATAAATTGGTGTATATTATTACTGTTAGCCTTAGCAAAATAATTAACTATGGCTAACTAAACTCAGGTAAACCATTAACAAACTGAACCAAACTAACTGATCTATTAATTAGTGGCAAAAGAAGCCACTCTGATGGCCTACATCAACTAGTCGCTCTTCGGCAAACCAATAAGTATGCTGCACATTTATGCAAATCACTCTAACGCCGGTGCGCATGATGTGCTTGTGCCTGTTGCCCATATCCGCCCATCGTAATAGATAAGGTGTCTCAGGTGCAAGTGTTAGTTTTTAACTCGTTTTTAACGACGTGCTGCTGCAGCTCTAGGCCCAGGTATGGTTGTGTGCCATAGCCATGAAGCAGCTTTTACTTGGTTACTCTTCTAATTGTAGGAACACAGTTGAGATTACAGCTTGCACGTCTCGTGCATTTTTGGTCTCTTTCGTCTAAGATGTAAGGCAGGAGTATATCTCTTCTCCCTGAGAGACTAGGCAAAGTCATCCATGGCAGTGAGGTAGACAGAGAGGAGGCCAAGGCTGGGAGTAAGGCGGGGGCGGTTACAGAGTTGGTGTGATGCGCGGAAGAACAAGGAGAAGAACCAGGTTGTCCACGCGCTGACAAACAGCGTGCAACTTGAAGTAGTGCCGGGAGGTATATGTGGATGTTCACGTGATAGAGAATTTTCTAGTCAAAGGATATTGGTTTAGTAGTTATAACTAGGAAAATCATGATTTTTTAATTAACTAGAAAGAATTACACATAAGTTGCTACTTAGAGGAGATTGATTTGCTAGTTATAACCAGTGAAACACAAAATTTTCCAGTTCTCTATATTTTTCCTAGTTATACAACAAATTAGTTTATAATATTACTAAATAGGGCTCTAATTTTTAATACTTACAAGAACCTCTTGAAGCCGAGATTTTCTAGTTAATATAACTAGGAAATGTTAGATTCTTACTAGTTTGATTGATGTTCTTATTAATTTTCCAAAAATGTTTTCTGAGAACACGGATCATCGTATGTATTCATGATTCCCATCAGCGGTGAATGGTATAGCTAGGGATACGTTGCATAACTGTGAATAACTCACACAAGTGGCCCATCAGACGACTCGTAGCGGATGATGTACAACAGTGGCGTTTGATGTGTTTCTCCGATTGAAGTGCGGAATAGGAAGACAGCTCGGATCTGGTGAAGAAGGCAAGTAACGTGCAGTCAGGTCACGATGAACCCATTTCTTATTGATGATGAATTGATACTGTCGTTGGTCCTGCAGTTGTTGATGGCGCTGCTGGAGCTGATGTAGTTGCTGCTGTTGATCATCCTCAGAGTGAGCTATATTGTCCTCGTTTAAGCATGGACGTCCTGCTGCTGATTGATGATGGCGGGAACAAGAATTACTATATCGACCATGGACAGCAGGCCGGCTTTGTACGGTCGTGAATGGAAGGCCAGGGCTCTCGATGAGGCATGATTCAGCGAGGCGGGTAGTCCCTGCTACCACGAGACCTTCCGGAGTGGATGATAGAATGATATGACCCTTAGTAGCCTGATCAGCATGGCCTGACCGAGTCGACGTATCGACGAAGCTCTGCTCGTCGAATCGAGGCTCCGATCGCACCTGCCGACTCGACCCCCGGCGCGCCGATGGGCCAGCTTGATGATGGACATACACACAAGTTCGACGCGTCCGTTGGCAATTGGGCGCCGCAGTTGCTGGCGGCTCCGCATGATGATGGACGTAAGGACGGGATAGACGTGTCGGCAGGTGATTGGTGGCGGCGGAACTGGAACTGTTCTTGCAATGCCATCTTAGGGATGCAGGAGGAGGCTGCTGCTGACATGAATACGATCGATCGTCGACAGGCCGACGCGATTTAGACTTGATCCTTCTCCATGGAGGGATGTACACGACGTCGTCCCTACCTGCGTCAAGGCTCGGGCTGCTCATCATCATTGCAATCTGGAGAGGGGATGCTGTGCTCGATCCTTCTTAAGCGGCCTCCTACGCAGGGAACGACGTGCGACGAAGCTCCTTGATCCTGCTTGAGATATCCAGGGGCAGTCGATAATATACGCGGTGTCGTGATAATCGGATTATCAACCGTGCAGCTTGCTCTTGTATGTGTGCGCGTGCAAGCTATGGTGATAATGCGAGTGTGTCTGCGACGAAGCCTTGAGCAGTTAGCAAGTATCGTGCCTCGGCAGGTTAGGACCACCCGACGCCTGGAGCTCCTCTTTATATAAAGAGATAGAGAGGCACGCGCTTGTTTGGCCTTTCCCTGCCAAAAGCGCTTTTGGAATTTGCCATGTGGTGGTGGTGACCCCGACCCGCGTCATTTGAAGCTTTTCTTGCCCTTTTCCTTTTCGTTTTCCCCCAACCACCCCTTTCACGCACCCTTTATTAACTAGCCATTACCTTAATACAAGTGTCTAATCTTTCACATTATGGATCCTTGTTCCCAAGGCTCGAAATAACATTAATCTATATTATATCATATTATAATATAATGCACGAACTCCTATGGCCTAAACAAACCTATGTGGCAAACATAGGACTCCTCCTCAACCTAACCAAACTAGACACATTGTGAATAGGTTTTTCTTTGAAAGGAAAAGATACCAAAAGCATTTAATAAAAACATCCTGCATGTGGCAAAATCAAACTTTATCCCAAAAAATAGGTTGAAGTTCATTCTTCTTATTGTTTAATAAAGGAAGAGAAGAAGCCACGAAGAGAAATCCCCAAAAATAGCTTCAAAATCATCATTGGAACCATAAGTTCCACTTTTCAAGAGATAGATATTTACAAATTGTAAATCATCAAGCATCAAGAGCTAGCACCACTAGGATAGTAATGTCTCTCTACATAAACTTTGCTTGACAAGCTGCCACTCTTTGCCCTTTAAGATGAAGCATGCATGGATGCTTCAAATTTTGGCAACCCCATTGTTTCCCTATCATGTCCACTTCTAAACTAGATCCAAAATTCAAATGAACAATCCTTTGATCTTTGTTTCAAGTTCTAACACTAGTTTGGCAATATCATTTCGATTTTGTGTTTTTGTTATCTATTCTTTCTCACATAATCTTCTTAATGAATAACAGTCAATCCTTTGTCCCTAAAGTACATGTGCCCATGTGAGGTGTAGTCCTTGCCACTACTCCATATACTATACCTTTAGGCAAATTGAATGTGAAACATGGTAAAACAATGACCTCTTGAAAACACATGCCTTCTTGGTATCATTCAAGAAAGTATGTTACTTTTAGACATATTTTATGTATTTTTTACACAATTCCAATGTCCCTTGTTCATGTTACTCTCTTGATATTATATATTCTCGGCATTCACTTGCTTTTTTCATTCATTGCTACTATATTATGTGGCTCTCCACATTCTTAGGATCTGTCTTTGGTGAGATGGAAAAAATCCATGCATCTAAACAACAAAGCAAAGTGAAAGAGCAGCAAGCACATCCTTCCAACTTGAAGTGTCTAGGACCTTTTGATGCAGCAATGAATTCTCCAACTACTCAGAGTTTTCATAAGTTTGAAGACAAATTAAAAAGATTGTTTTTTCATGTTGGCAATAGCTTTTAGTGTTTGTCTAAGGAAATGCAAACTCAAACTACATATCTCCATGATGTTGCTCAAGATATGAAGACTACACATCTTGCCCTTTATAATGTTATCAATGAGTTGTGTTGCAAGCTAAAATGTGCAATGGAGGTTGTGTATGAAACAAAGCACTTTGTAGATGATGTAATGAAGAAATTATGTCATTATGGAGTAGAAAATGGGAACAATTATGTTGACTCAAGGGAGAATTGCAAGTTGTCTTTTGCTACACTTGTAGAACAAGTGTCACTTCTGCAAAAGAAGTAAGTATTGTCTTTAAGGGTGTCTATCACAAGGTTCAATGATTTGTTGAAACAAATAGGTTAGCGTCTCCATTCCTTGAGCCATAATATAGCCTTCTTAGGATAACCTTTCTGTCAGTTTTCTTTTATTATATTAAAATCATGAATACAACATTGATCAAATTGAGAACCTCCACAAATTATTTGAGTTGCACATGGTAAAGAAAACCTTGGATGGTAGTTATAGGAGTTCAAGAACCTTTTTTGTAAGATAATAGCCTTGGATTTATATCTACATGCATTCCTCTATATAGATTATCTTTTTAGATTGTTACGAGAGTACGAAAGCAAGGTACTACACAATCCTCTAAACTCATTTGGATTATGTTTATAGGTATGCAATAACTTTCAAAATGCATTGGATGTAAGCAAGGGTGACCAAAGTTCACATCGAGCTACTTCTAGTACAAAGTTAAACGCCCCGTCCCGTGCTAATAGCTTGTTATAAGTAAACTCTAGATTTAGAAAGAAAGGAAGGCAAACACAAGGCAACTCATATCATAGATGAATCAAAGGTTTGTTTTTTAACATGCCATCACACTCTTTCACTTTCGCGGGGATAACTATCCACATAATAAAGGCGAAGTCGCGAGCCTCGTGGCTATAGTAAATAGCACTGAAGATCCAAGTATATCATTTGAATTTTTAGCACAATATTTTTTTTTTCTTCCCTTGGATAGGAGTAGAATTGGTTGTAAGTCCTTCAAATGCCGAACCTGGTCCAATTGGTGTTTCCAATCGATCTAGTGGAATTTGTAGCCTTTCAATAGTATCTACTAACACAAAATTATATGTGGACCCTGGATCAAAGAGTATCAAAACTTGTTGAAATGTCCCCCAACCCTTTCAGAGTTTTCTTTTCTTCTCATTTGAATAAGTGTTAGCTTGCACATCTGGAATAGAATTTGAGGATGGCGCATGGGGATCTTTAACCACATTTAATGCTTCCTTCCTTTTGTGAGGACAATCAGGCTTCATATACCCTAACTCACCACAAAGAAAACACCTTCCTTCCTCTTTGTACTTTTGTATCTTAGAGGGTGAGAGATACTTGCGTTTTTTCTTGTTACCCTCTAGCTTTGAATAATGGTCATGAGTAAAGGTAGGTCTTCTTTGATTAGTCCTGTCTCTTGGTTGATCATAGAGCTGCTCTTGTCTAGCTCTATAAGAACTCATCTCCAACTTTCGAGATGTACTAGATGTATGCAAACTTTCAACTATGATGGCAGAATCCATCATGCGAGATAAGGTTGCATGTGGATACACCTTCATGGTTCTGTGTAAATGAGGGTGTAGGCCAGCTTTAAACTTCCTTTTTTTCTCTTCATTGTTGATCTCCATGAAAGGAGTAACCTTGAGAAGAGTAAACCAAAACGTGTCCACATAACTAGTGAGCATTTCATGCTCTTTCTGGCCTAGCCAATCCCACTCCTTCTTGATATCATTCTCAAAATCAAGAGGCAAGAAATGAGCATAAAACTTCTTCTTGAACTTTTCCCAAGTCGTAGGTTTCCTTCCCTCCAAAATGAGAGTCAACCACCAATTGCTAGCGATGTCTTTCATGTGCATGCCTACATGCCTGAGCTTTAACTTTTCTGAGAAATTACCATCAGAAAAAGCAACTTTGAATTGTCTGACAAAGGCTGATGCCTTATGGAGCCCCAAGAAGAACACCAAGGAAAAGGGGTTTCTACTGCAAGAAAATCAATCTTGTAATATCAACAAGCTTTTTGTTTCATCCTTTAGAGAACCACAACAAGGAAAAGAACAAATCTTCATGCAGCATCATAGTAGATATCTCCCATGGATTTAATAAAATCAACCATAATCTTCAATTTCTTCATAAAATCCATCATAACAAACAAGAACACAAAGGAATACACCACTTTTGAGTGGAAATAATCACATAGTATTCATCTTCAATGTCTTCATAGTTCTCTCTCTATCTCTCATAGTAGATACATTGTTTTTAGGCATAGAACTGAGTTTCTTTCACTTCTCTCTCTCACATACTCTTACTCTCTCAATAATATATCATAGCCTCACTACAATACTCAAAAATGGCACTCAATTCTCCTCTCTTGGTCGTGGATATACCTCCCAAAAGGTATGTCAGATGCGAAGAGGTACCAGAGACATCATAGTGTCTTGTGAGATCTGGCTTCTGTCACTGTTCTTCTATAACCTTCTGTGAATCTTCATCAACTACTTCTTCACTTCAATTATCTTGAATAGAGCTTCCATTCATTCTTTCCCAAAAAAAAAAACTTCCCAAAACATCCATACATCCAACATAACACTCAACAAAAACGAATAGAACAGACCACAGAGCAATAGAAATATAGAACAACAGAACCATAAAACCTTACAGAAGATCAATAGAGACCATAAAGACCATAAAACCCAAACCAAAACCAATTCAATATTTCATAAAACTTTCACTACAACCTCAACCATCTCTCAAAACATTCATTCAACCATCTCAACTACCAAAACAGAAACAAAATAGAAGAAAACAGAAGAAATCAGACCTTACAGAACCAAACATAAAAAATTACAGAACCCTACATAACAACATTTCCTCATCAAAAACCATCATAAACCCTTCAAACATACTCAAACCATTCCAAACACTTCAAAACGTCTTCAAATTCAAACAATCCATCACCAAAAACAACCATTGAGTAAAAAAAAAAAACAAAAATCAGCCCAAAAAACATATCATTTCAGCACTCAACACCTCAGCAGGATCTCTCTTACCAGAGTAAGAGTCAAACTTTATGCCCTTATCCCCAGACTTGAAAGTCTTAGTTTTCTTAAGCTTGCTCCTCTTATGGTCCCTCTTTGTCTGTTTGTAGATTGCATGAGACTTAGAACCAAGAGAGTAGGAACTAGAAGTTGATGAGGAGGAGAAGAAACTTGAGTAATCAAGGGAGTAGCTGGTTTGGTGAGGGAAATGACTTCCTCCTTATCCGCCTCACTTGAGGTAATGTCCTTTTACTCTTCTTGACCCAAAAGTCCTTCCTTCTAGGAAGCTTCTCAGAAATTGGATGCTTTGCACCTTCACCATCAATTGGTGCAATGGTGTTTCCTCCAGTATCACCATCTTTTGGAGTATTTGGTTCTTCATAAGTAGCTTCTTCCCTTGCCCTTAAGTTGTCAATCAATTGATGTACTTCGAGAATCTCCAACAAGCTATGATACTCTATCAATTGAGTTTGTAATTGCTCACTTGTAGGTGCTTCATCAGTCGCCATCATCACCTTCTTCTTCCAAGGATGGCCTTTACTTTGAGAAAAGCAAAGAGACCTGCTTTGATACCACAATTATAAGATCCGAGATACACGCTCGACTTTCTTATATATTTAAAAGATATATGGTAAATATTATACTGGCACAAAGAGAGAACATATGAGAGAAAAGAAAGATGTGGAGAGAGAGAGAGAGAGATAGAGAGATTGACAACACACTAGGGACTGGAAGATGAGCTAGTCCCCCTCCCTTGTGGAGTTATATTATTGACAAGGAGCAAGCTCCTTTGTTACACATAAATTAGTTCTTACTTGTAGATGTCGGAATCAAGATAACAATTCCTTGCACGATATACAACCGGCTAACACTTGCACAACTTGGAAGTTGGCACCTTTTGATCCTTCTTGAGTCTCTCCTTCTCTCCTACACAATACGTGTAGGGATCTCCACTTGGATCTTGATTTCAACAGAGCTTTTGTAGCACTTACACCTTCTCTCCTACACAATATGTATAGGGATCTCCTCTTGGAAGTTGATTTCAGCAGAGCTTCCTCATCACTTACACCTTCTCTCTTGCTCTTGGAACTCGATTTCAACAGGGCTTCTGTAGCACTTGATCCTTCTCTTCTCCTCTTGGATGCATGCAAAGTGATGCTCTCTTCACCTCCCCCACACCCAAGGAGAGCCTCCTCTTTTATAGGCTTTCAAGGGCTTCGCTTGTTGAAGAGAGACTTGAGTGCCAAGATTGGAAAGGTTTATCTTCATACAAGATGTGGTTGTTCCAAGAGCACCAATTTCAAGATATCCCTCTGCTCATTGCTTGGATGAAAAAACGCCCAACACAAAAGTTGTAGATCTTGTTGTTTTTTGTAACGATAGCATGTTGTTTTTAAAGATTGTCTTTCTATCATGAGATATTTTAAAAATGGATTCACCATGTCTATTTTTTACATAATGCTAATGCACTTCCGCTTCTTAGAACTCAATCCATCTTCATTTATGTATAACTCCTTGGTTCTTGTGTACACTCTTACACTTGGCAGAGACTTCTTTCACCCTTCATAACTTGTACTACATGTACCAGATATCCCCGTCACAGTGCTCTAATCACTCCATTAAGCGATGCACTAGGAATACTGGTCTCTAAATGGTCTCATGGCCATGCTAGATCATCATCAACACTTAAAGAAAAGTGAGTCATTAATTTATTGACATAAATTTATTAAATAGAGAATGTGTAATAAGCAATCACTTTAGTGATGTCCCGCTAGCTTCTTCTAAATAGTTGACCTCAACTATAGAGGGGATACATAGTCCTTAAGAAGATCTAGAAAGTCTTGTAGTTCTCTCTCAGTCATAAACTGAGTATCCAATGAGAGATAATTCTTAAACTTAACCAGATACTTCCGTAATACCTTACCTGACCTTAGACTATTGTCTTGATTGTGTAAAATTCTTTCAGACACAAGGAACTCTTTTTTTTCTTCTATGTCATGTAAATCTTCCTTGATTGGTTTCATTGGAGGTTCTCCAATATAGGGACGTAGCAAACTTATATGGAAAGCATTATAAATGTTCCAATGAATTGATAGATCCAAACAAAAATTCACATAATTTATCTTATCTGTGATCTTGAAAGGCCCATAATAGCGATTAGAAAGCTTAACCACTTTACCCTTTTGACCTTTCTACTTCTTCAAGTGAGCCTTCTCAAAATTAAGAAGAACATATTGTCCCAACTTGAGATCTAACTTACGACGATGCTTATCAACTTCGTATTTATGCTTCTCTTGTGTCCTTTGTATAGCATCTTTTACTTGAGTGAAAGCTGCATCAATGTCTCTAACAAACTCATCTGCTAAAAAGATCTTATTCTTCGTAAGAAGAATGGGTGGTAAATGAGGCTTGCCATAGATGATCTCAAAGGGTGCCTTACCAGTACTAGAGTGCACTGTGTTATTGTATGCAAACTCTATTAAAGGCAAATACTTTTTCCATTCTCTTTGATGATCAAAGACATAGGATTTCAAAAGGTCTAGAATAGTAGAATTAACATTTTCACTCTGCCCATCCGTTTGAGTATGAGAAGAGGATGAAAACTTTAATCGAGTCCCGAGGTTCTTGAAGAGAGCTTGCCAAAAGAGACTGGTCATGAGGGGATCTCGATCACTAATAATGGACTTAGGCATGCCATGATGCTTGAAAATATGAGCAATGAATAGCTTTGCCATATGATCATCTTTGATTATCTTTCGCACAGGTTGTATTGTTGAATACTGAAATGACTAGATTTTTTGGTTGATTTTTGAGGCCTGAATGGTTGATTTTTTATGAATTTTGAGTGATGATTGGTTGTTTTGGAAGTTATTGAGAGTTTTTTGGATGATATTGATTATGTTTTAGAAGCTCATGATGATTCTCAGTAGAAATATGAGACTCTGTGATGTTTTGATAGGTTTTGATTGGTTTTGATAATTTCTATTTAGCTTCTATTTTATTCTGATTTTCTTCTGTATAAAGCATGGATTCATGATTAATGAAGGTTGAGGTCTTTTGAAATCTTATTTAATAGTTTTTGATATTTTGGAATGGTTTTAGTATGAGTTATGAGGTTCTGTTGTTCTCTGTTGACCTTCTATAGACCTTCAGTTTCTGCTATGATTCTGTTCTGTAAATCCTTTGTAGATCTTCTGTAAGTGTTCTATGATATGAGGGTGTACTTTGAAAAAGTTCTCTAACTTTTGGAAAGGATGAATGTAAGTTAAAAAGAGCTAAAACAAATGGAAGAAGCAGTTGTTGAAGACTCAAGAGAAGACTGAAGGAAGTGACAGTAGTGAGCTATGAAGAGACACTATAGTGGCTCTGGTACCCTTTTATACCTCCCATATCTCTTGGGAGGTGCATCCATGACCTAAGAAGGATTATTAAGAGTGATTATTGAGTATTTTAGTGAGGATATAATGTACTACTGATTGCGAGAGAGAGAGAGAGAGAGAGAGAGAGAGAGAGAGAGAGAGAGAGAGTCAGAGATAGCCAATTCTGTCAAAACAATGTATCTATCTATGAGAGATTGAGAGAGAAAACTATGAAGACAATGAAGATGAATACTATATGATTATTTCCATTCAAAAGTGGTGTCTTTATTTTGTATTTCTTGTTCTATTGATTGATTCTATGAAGATGTTGAAGATTATGATTGATTCTATAAAATCTGTTGGAGATATCTACTATGATGCTGCATGAAGATTTGTTCTTTTCCTTGTTATGATTCTCTAAAGTATGAAAAAAAAGCTTGCTAATGTTACATGATAGATTTTCTTGTAGTAGAAACCCCTTTTCCTTGATGTTCGTCATGGAGCTCCATGTTTTGGTGCGCAGCCAGGGAAACTTGCCATCAACAAGCATCAGAAGAGGCTAAAAATGAAGGAAATGGCATTGCCAAGAAGAGGAGAATTCAATGGATGCTTGCAAAGTGAAGAGCTAGATATTCTTATTGCCAAAGACACTTTCTACAAGAAGTTCATCCCACAATGGTGGAAACATATTACCATCATGATGCAAGCTCTATGTGGTGGACTATTTCCTCTTCATGTTGAAGTAACAAAGACATGCATCTTGGTGGCAAATTGTTTGGAAAGAAACTGAAGAGAAAAAATAGAGAGAATGACCATCCATGGAAGATTTGGCATTCATTGATAAGTTTCTAGACATCATCAAGTGGGATATCGTGAAGAAGCTTCAAGAGTCATTGGTTAGTTTAAGGTTCATGAAAACAAGAAAGAAAAGAGTTGGAATTTATTTGTAGATGCTCAACAGCAAGATACATGGGATGCTTGGTGTTCTGACAATATTTTGTTTGTCCAACTGGCAACTGACTGAAAGTTGGTAGATAGAGTGTTCTTTACAACATATACAATTGAAACCATCAAAAGATGGCATTATTATGATGATGGCACAACAACGATTCTCAAAAGAATGAGTTTTGATACTTTCAGAATGGAATATCTCCCCCCTTTTTAGTGGTTTGAAAGCTGAATTTAGAGACATTGAAAAGAAAGAAGTAGAAGAAATGTTGGCAAGAGAGTCCTCTAGAGACTAAAGCCTTCTGTTATCCTTATGTGGAGCACTAACAACTTAGTGGAGCCAACCCCCTCATGAATTATGCCATGATGAGACAAGCACTAGAACAAGTCTAGAGGTACGTAAGAAGAGAGAAGGCAAAAATCAAGGCTGAGAACGAGTTTGCAGTAGAAGCCTCCTTGGACGCCTTAAAAGCACTCTTCACAGAAGTCCCCATGGCGACTCAAGGTCCCCTTCCTAGCCAGATTCGTCCTGGAAATATTGATGACAAGCCAACAAAAGTAGTCCCATTGCCAATTTTTAAGGGAGAGTACAATGAAGACCCCGATCTTCATATAGCAGAGTCTATGGTAGCATGTGTGGCTAGCAATGCCAGAACCCCCGAGCATTGGTTAGCAATATTCCTTGCCACTTTCAAGGGCACGACATTTCAGTGGTATAAGAGACAAGCAGCAAGAACTTTTGGCACATGGGACAAGTTGGCCTTCCTCACTAAATTTAGGCGTGAAGGTTTTGAAGAGTGGATGTGAGGGGAGTTCATGAACCTAAGTCACAGTCCTTTAGAGAAAGAGTAGAAGATTATATCTCTCGAATGGGATCTATCCTAAAGAGATGGACCAATCATCAATTGGATGAAGGCATCCAAAAATGAGTGTTCCTTAGAGGCCTACAACCAGAGGTTCGCAAGTTTGTGGAATTGAGAAGACCAACCAATCTACAAACTGCAGTGGAAGGTGCAAGACTTTATGACGAAGTTGAAGCAAGCCTATCAATGACTCCATGAAGAGGAGTCTTACCTCCTCCCATGCCAGGAATGGTATACCCACCAAATGCAGCTCTACCATACCCCCAGATGCAATCAATGCCGCAGTACAATGCACCTAATCCACAGTGGGTGCAAGCGATAATACCTCAAATGATGGTTCAACCACAACAGCAGTGGTCTCCAACAATTCCTCCAATGGCAACTCAACAAAAGTGAAATCCTACCTTTTGGAATCAACAACCTCAAGTCTCAACAGGAGCTCTGAATCAGAACCAAAATGGCAACTCAACAAAAGTGGAATCCTACCCACTGAAATCAACAACCTCAAGTCTCAACAGGAGCTCTGAATCAGAACCAAAATAGAGCACCTCCTCGATCAACCCAACCCGTATATGCAGTAATTATAGAAGCTTCCCAAAACCCTACTACAAGTACTTCAGGAGGTGAAAATCTAAAGGACTATCTGTCCAATTGAGTGGCAAGTATCAAGAAAGAGCTTATGGATGTGATTACATAGAGCAGTTACAGACATTGAAGGTGAATACCGCCAATATATCCACTCTTGCAGGAGGTGGGAGAGATATGATGCATTCAAATACATGGTGCAAAAAGTGCCATCAAGTGGGACATTTAGCCATTGAATGTACCTGAAAACCAACCATTCCTAGAGCTTGCTATTCATACTATTTGATGAAGAACCATACAGAGGATATTTGCTCTCTGAAGAAAGAGATGCACGAACGAAGAAAGAAAGATGAAGATGCCAGATTCAACTTGCTGGAATCCAAAATGACAACGCAAGACATTGGACCAAATCCTAGGGAGTTTGGTCCTATTTTTTGTCCAAAGGAGGTTTCCCTTTCAAAGTTACAGAGAGGACGACAGTCTGTTGGTGGTGGTCAAAGATCAGAGATGGAATGTTACAGATGTGGAGATCTCACCGAATTGTCCAAACCCTAAAAGATTTGTGGATTACAAGCCCTTATGCAGTCGATGCAAAGGAGAAGGCCACATTGCAAAAGATTGTCCAAGTCCAGCCCCTGTGAAATCTACTTCTGATACCCAACCAAAGACCCAAGAATACTTCCAATTTGGTGGAATTGGAAGTGGCCGCAATAACGCGAGCAAAGAAAGTAAAACCCGTAGTTCCAAAACAGAATGTTCCTTCTGCCAAGACTGTGAAGTTCAACCTTCCTCAGGAAAAGTAGAACAATGCAATCCAGAATAATGAAGTACAAAGTACTACATAGCCACAGAGAGTTACAGAGGCAGTTGCACAGACAGGACCAGAGGTCCAGGAAACAGAGGATACAAAAGTACCTCCTCATGAAGAAGAAGAGCATATGTTTCCACTCCTAGAAGAAAAAGGGAAGATAAAAGTAGGAGTGGCTCCGTTTCCCAGTCGATTGGAAAAGCTTGTGGATCCTATCAAAGAGTATGATTTGGTCAAAGACCTAGACACTTTTAAACCAAACCTAACATTCTGACAGTTATTGATGCTATCTCCTAGTTGGTGAAAAAGATTTAAAAGCATCTTGACAAGAAGACACGGCCTAAGGATTATTTCCCCAACAATAACAAAGTCCAACAGAGGCTCAGAACCTATGAAGTAGATGTGGCCAACACCTTCATGGATCTCGAAACCCCAGAGATTGGTGTATAGATAAAAGGATGCTTTATTGCAAATGCATTGATTGATGGAGGCTCATCAGTAAACATAATGACGGATGTAACAATGAAAGATCTAGGTTTGTAAGGAATTCAATCTACACAATGGCTTATCAGATTCGTAGATCAAAGCAGAAACCGTTGGGCATCCTCCCATACGTAAAAACAACCCTTGTAGGAAGAGACTATTGGTTAACATATTTGGTGGTCAAACCAAATTCCTACGGGACCTCATACCCTCTACTATTGGGAAGACCTTGGCTTTTTAAAGCAAGAGCAAGGACGATGGACTGGTTTAAAGAAACCCTAACCCTAGGCAGAGGATCCAATAAAGTGGTGTTGAAATTGTATGGATCGCAAAAAGGCAATGGATCCACATCCATCAAAGTCATAACAGACTCCTCTAATGAAGTAACAGATGGTACATCAGGAGACAAAGAGGCTGTCAAATAGATCTTTCCCAAGAGAATAGAGGCACAATCCCTAACAGTTGGCACTATAAGCCAACTACCAAGGGAAGAAAAGTCTTTGTCCATGGGAGAATACCTCCTGCCTTAACCTGAATTGACTTCTGAAATCACCTCTGACAGCAAAATAGAAGCATGGATGTATTGTTCTCCCTGTTACATGGCACTCACAGAGTCAGAGGCAGAGACAGAAGCAGAGGCAGAGACAGAAGCAAAAACAGAAGCAGAGGACATAACAGAGAGCTTGTTCTTCTCTTATAGAACACCCACAGATGTAGAAACAGAACCTAAAGATAATGAAAGTGATAATACAGACGAAGATTATGAAAGTGAGCTGGAAGGATCTATCCTCCTCACAGAAGGCAGAGATGAGGAAGACATTCTTGACGTTCCTGAAGCCTTAGAAACAAAGGATCCCTTTTTTTTTACAAAACGATTGTAGTACCATTTGGACTAATCCAAGAATCATATCATACACAAATTCTTTATAAGAAATGGATTAAGAAGAATAGGCCTTCCTTCAGCAGTGGCTCTTGTCATCCAAAGTTAGTCTTCTTTAAAGAAGATGATGACAATGCACCTTGCCAACAACCCCCAGCCCTGCAGAGCTCAAACGGAACACCGAAAATTCATGTTATGGGACGTTCTTAGATGCATCTTCAGAAGACGAATTCTTGAGTCAAGAAGTAACTCACTCCCAACCCAAACTCGAAACCTCAATGATACCCTTTCAGCCTCCCAAAGTGCAAGCTATGCCTCCATTAAAAGATAACAGTAGTTTCAGTGCATCATCAGAAGATGAGACCACTCCCTTGAAGGAGTCGGATCTCTACCCAGAAGCAATCCATGGGACATTTATCCTAAAGTGGAAGGTGAAAGGCAATTGATGTTCCTAGATGCTGACGATACTGAACGTCACCTGAAAGTGGGTCTAAATCTTTCAAAAGAAGAACTAGTGGTCCTGCGAGACCTACTAAAGGAGAACTTAGAATTGTTTGCATGGTCACACCAAGACTTGAATGGGATTGACTCTACAGTCTGTCCACATCACATTGACCTTGAACCAGATGCCAAACCTGTGAGGCAAAGACAGAGATGTATGAATCCCAATTATTCTGCTTTGGTGAAGGCTAAATTATTGAAGCTTCTTGAAGCAGAATTCATTTATCCCATGGCTAACAGTGAATGGGTTTTTCCCATTGTGGTCGTACCCAAGAAGAACGGGAAACTTCGAATATGTGTGGACTTTTGAAAGCTGAACTCGAAGACGAAGAAGGATCACTTCCCAATCCCTTTTATAGACCAACTGTTGGACATAGTGGTGGGCCATGAGTTGTATTCCCTCTTGGATAGATTCAATGGATACAACCAAGTCTAAATCACAAAAGAAGACCAATCCAAAACAACCTTCACAACAAAATGGGGAACCTATGCTTACAAAATGATATCGTTTGGGCTTTGTAATGCTCCTGCTACCTTCCAATGAGTAATGATGGTTGCCTTCCAGAACCATCTGCATGATTTCATTGAGGTGTATCTCGATGACTTTTTTGTCTATAGCCCATTCCATGAGCATTGGTCCATGAGCATTGGGGACACCTAGAGCAATGTTTTGACAGATGCCGAGAGTATGGGATTTCTGTCAACCCCGACAAATGTGTATTTGGTGTGTCATTAAAAGTTCTTCTAGGCCACATTGTCTCTACACAAGGGATAGCAACAGACTGGGCTAAGATTGAGAAGATTACTGCCTTGATAACCCCAACTAACCTTAAGCAATTGAGGGGATTTCTTGGCCATGTGGGCTATTATAGAAGGTTCATTGCACACTTTGTGATGAAGGAAACTCCTTTTCATAAACTCCTAAGAAAAGATGTCGAGTTTATATGGATCACTAATTATGATGAGGCATTTAATACCCTGAGGTAGTGTTTGATTGAAGCACCCATCCTGCAGCCTCCTGACTAGACAAAGGAGTTCCATGTGCACATAGATGTATCGGCTGAAGGCCTAGGTGCAGTCTTATGCCAAAAGGGTCCCTCTAAATTAGATCAACCAATCTATTATGCAAGTCGGAAAGTAACTGACAGCAATAGCAGAACTACACAGTGACAAAACTTGAGTGCTTGGCAATGGTGTTTGCATTGGAAAAGTTTCAACACTATCTGATATCGACGTATTTCAAATTCTATGTGGACCATGAAGCCCTGTCCTTCCTGATGAACAAAGCAGATGTCAAAGGATGAATGATGAGATGATTGCTCTTGTTCCATGAGTTTGATTTTGAAGTGGTCACTAAGCATGGCCGTTCCCATGTCCTAGTGGATCATGTGTCACAGATCGCTCAAACTGCAGAAGAGGAATAGGATGATCGGGACCTCCCTGATGCTTCCTTATTATTGAGACTGTAACTCCCTGGTATGCAGACATAGCCAACCTCCTGGCAACTCAACAGTATCCCCATGGCATCTCGATCCGTGAGAAGAAGAAGCTTGAGTATTGGAGATTCTTTGACAGGACCCCAAATTAACTGGCCTATGATTCCACAAGAATGGAAGACTGCAAATCAAGCCTTTCACAACTATTTACTTTTTGCTCAGCTTCATTCTCAATCTTTGGATTCATCAGTGAGACGGACTACCCATTTTTCATGGTATCTAGCCTTTATGCACCATCACTCTCATGGTGATCAAAAGCAAGTGCCAAAGTTATGTTTGGATGTCAATATAGATGTGGATACCCATCAGCTAGATATGCTTTATTTTCATGCTTTGAGCTTGCCAAGCAGATTTGTTATCCTACTAGAGAGAATGTGTTGTTTACAATTCTTGCAAAATCCTCCAAAAAACCTTGTGGATGAATATTTATCCCTAGAAAGGTTTAAAAATCATCAATCCTTTAAAAGGAATCATCTTCATTGATCTGTTGTCCTTTGTAACTTTGATGCTTGATTAGAATACATCTATCTATCTTTTTTTTCCTTCCAATGAGGTGTCATTTAGATATTGTTTGTGTAAGTGGTGGGAGTTGTGGTATGTGGATATTGCTTATCTTTGTTGAATGAAGCTGAAGTTGAAGCTGGATTGATGAAAAAGATATTGGATTAAAAGCTAGCAGAAGATTATGCTAATTTATAAAAAACTCTTATATCCTTTATGAGTTTGTGTTGCTATCAAGTTTTTTAAGAAAATTGAGATAATATCCAAAAGGGTGTTTTCCTTTCATTGAAGTATTATCAGATATATAGGTTACTTGTTGGGGTCATGGTTGGGTGATTTTTTAAGATACTGATCCAAGAAAATCACAAAAAAATATTTGTCTAACATTTTGTTGATTTTTTGTACATTTGGAGCTTTGAAATAAAGAAGAGGGTGGGAACAACCTCTTGGGAAATCCAAGAAATCACTGGATGAAAATATTTTATAGACCGGTTTACCAAGGGGTGGGTGAAGAGTAAAGATCAATGGAGGAAGGTGAAGGGAAAATGTATAATGTGAAAAGGAAAGATATGAAATGGATTTGGAGCCATCCAAAGGGTATATGAGGCTCATAATGTCATGACTTTGGAGCCTTATGACAATTCAACCAAATGGGACCCTTCTTGGAAGCATTAGTGGAAGAAAAATTAGGCACATGATTTTGTAAGATTTTTTAAAAATACTTCCACTCCGATCCAAAAAAAACTTTTCAACATAAAAGTTGTAGCGCGTGAGCTGAAATTTTGGCTGGTATTTTTTTATAATTTTTTGGAGCTACGAGACGGGAGATATGGCCGAAATGGTGGATGCCAACTTTTTCCAACTGTAGTGGAGACCACCTCCCAATTTAATACACACCCATACTTTCCTCCCCACACTTAACACTTCCACAAAACATCATTCATTAGACCCCCAACCCTTTCCCCTCTCTTCTCCTCTCTCTCAAGCTAATAAACCATTAGAATTCCCCTCCTAAATCACCCTCAAATTATCCTTAATTGTAGTAGTAATGTATGAACTCTCATTACTCTCTCTATTATTGCTAGATATGATCTTATTTTATGAAGATTCTCTATATTTTTTTATAGGAGAGCTTTTGGACTCAAGATATGGGGGGGAGAATGGAGACAACTCACCTATGATGGAGCTTGATTAAGTACAAATTGGTCAACAAAACATTTAGATGGAGCTTCCACATTGGTGGAACCGCCTTAATGCAGCTTTGGTGGTGTTAATTCCTATTACATCTTAACCTCCTCCCTAAACACCCTCAAGGCCTATATAAAGAGGCCTTCTCCTTTGTAATTTGCAAGAGAGAGAGAGCAAAGAGGCCTCCTTCAGCCCTATTGAGCCTTCCCCATTCTCCCTCATGAGCTTATGGAATTCCTTCTCTTACTATAGCTTATGTATGCTCTACAATGTAATAAGCCCATGATATTGGTGTCCATATTGTGTATATTGGTTATATCTCGAGGGTTCTCCATCTCTTAAGTTTATTGATTCATCTATTTTTTCGTAGTTCTCTCACTCTCACTCACTCACTCTCTCTCTCTCCCTCTCTTATTTTTCATCTCTTCTCCCTTACAATCTCCTCTCCCTCTTGCATAGCGTCCTAGTCCGCTCTTCCATGACTAGGTGGTGCCCTTATCTCATTCACTTTGTGGCAGAAGGGAGTTTGGCATAGTATAGAGGCTGCCATACCGAATTTCCTTCGTCAATACTAAAGAAGATCAAATTGAGCTCTTTACTGAACTTATATTCTTCTTTTCCATAGGTCACGAGGACGCTTCCTTTCTAAGTGTGGGGATATGTTGAATGCTGAAATGACTAGATTTTTTGGTTGATTTTTGTTGTTTTTTAGGCCTGAATGGTTGATTTTTTATGGATTTTGAGTGATGATTGGTTGTTTTGGAAGTGTTTGAGAGTGTTTTGGATGATATTGATTATGTTTTGGAATCTCATGATGATTCTCAGTAGAAATATAAGACTCTGTGATGTTCTGATAGGTTCTATTGAGGTTCTGATTGGTTCTGATACTTTCTGTTTAGCTTCTATTTTGTTCTAATTTTCTTATGTATGAGGCATGGATTCAAGATTAATGAAGGTTGAGGTCTTTTGAAAGCTTATTGAATAGTTTTTTATATTTTGGAATGGTTTTAGTATGAGTTATGAGGTTCTACTATTCTCTGTTGACCTTTTGTAGACCTTGTGTTTCTATTCTGTAAATCCTTTACAGATCTTCTGTAAGTGTTCTGTGATATGACGGTGTACTTTGGGAAAGTTTTCTAAATTTTGGAAAGGATGAATGTAAGTTCAAAAGATCTAAAACAAATGGAAGAAGAAGCTATTGAAGACTGAAGAGAAGACTGAAGGAAGTGACAATAGTGAGCTATGAAGAGACACTGTAGTGGCTCTGCTGCCCTTTCATACCTCCCATACCTCTTGGGAGGTGCATCCACGACCTAAGAAGGATTTTTGAGAGTCATTATTGAGTATTGTAGTGAGGAGATAGTTTACTATTGATTGAGAGAGAGAGTCTAAGATAGCCAATTCTATCAAAACAATGTATCTATCTATGACAGATTGAGAGAGATAACTATGAAGACAATGAAGATGAATACTATGTGATTATTTCCATTAACAAGTGGTGTTTTTCTTTTGTGTTTCCTTTTCTATTGATGGATTCTATGAAGATGTTGAAGATTATGATTGATTCTATCAAATCCGTGGGAGATATCTACTATGATGTTGCGTGAAGATTTGTTATTTTCCTTGTTATGATTCTCTAAAGAAGGAAACAAAAGCTTGTTGATATTACAAGATAGATTTTCTTGCAGTAGAAACCCCTTTTCCTTGGTGTTCCTCTTGGGGCTCCAGGTATAAAGTGATCTTGCTTATTGAATCTATCAATGATAGTTTGGATTGCATCGTTGCCTGCTTGTGTGCAAGAAAGCTCCATGATAAAGTCCATGTCTATGCTTTCCTAATGCTCATTGGGAATAGGTAATGGCTTCAGTAGACCAGGTGGTTTATGCTTGTCATACTTTACTTTTTGGTATATCTTGCACTCGCCGACATATCTTTCAATGTCAGCTCGAAGAGTGGGCCAAAAGAAATATCTTTACAATGCTTGAGTACTAGGTAGAATACCCCTATGTCTAGCATATGGATATGCATTTGCTTCATCCATTACCTTGTGTTGCAATGGTAATGCTATGAAAATTTCTTGATGATGATATAAATAACCATCTCAAATCGAGTAAGGTGTAATTGACTGACCTGAGTTAAGCTGATCCCATATGGTTGAGAAATTGAGATCAGTTGTATATATTTTGGGTAAATCCATGAACTCATTATGGTAAACAAGTGTGATTGCATTCACTCGAGGTCACCGCCATAGAGCATTTGCTACCACACTCTTAGATCCAAATATGTGAAGGATTTAAAAATGAAACATAGATAAGAAATTTACCCAACGCATATGTTTCTCTAAGAGCTTCTTCTTAGTGAGGAAGTAACTTAGACTTTGGTGATCTATTTTAATAACAAAATCTGCACCAAGTAAATAGTGTTTCCATACTTGAAGAGCATGTACCACCGCCATAAGCTCTTTCTCATATACTGGAGCATGTAGCTCATGGTCCTTGAGGCGTCGGCTCTCAAATGCTACTATATGATGGTCTCGGTAAAGCACAGCTCCAATGCAATCCCTAGAAGCATCACAATAAACTTCAAAAGGTTTTTGAAGATTCGAAACTATGAGAACTGGTTCTTGAGTCACAAGAAACTTAAGTCTTTCAAAGGCTTGTAGTTGTCTTGATCCCCAGCAAAAAGGCATTCACTTCTTAGTAAGGTCATGTAGAGGAGATGCAACATACAAAAAACCTCGTATGAACCTCCTGTAGTATGAATGTAGGCCTAAGAAACAATACAATAATACAATTAAACCAACAAAAGTGAATACCTAGCAATCTTTAGCTACATAAATAAATCAACTGGTTAGAAATAAATCCTAACCTTCATTTATTACGAGTGCGCACTCTAAACTCATAAACGTTTATTAATTTAATATGCATTTTGCGGAATCACCCGCTATGGAATCACCCATGTACACACTAAATTAATGAAACGCCCGAAAAGGACAGGCGTCCCCATCAACTTCTCGCACAAAGAATCCACTTTGTGTATGAGCCCCGGTCATCAAAGTTTACGGAATCCACCGTAAAACATCACGGAATCCACCGTGAAATATGCCTCCTGGCATCATTATGTCATTTTAGACCTTAGAAAGAGAAAATCACTTTTCTTCTCACTTCTAGAGGATCACGTCTCTTGTCTTTCTTCTCTCATCTTTCTTAATGAAAGAAATGACCTTAGACCTTGACTTGTAAGAGAGAGGATGACACCAAATGAATGCAATACTCATTACACACAAGTAAACGTTCCTAGGAGTCCCCGAATGCACACATAAATACATATACATAATGCTAATACACTTCCTCTTCTTAAAACTAAATCTATCTTCATTTATGTGTAACTCTTTGGTTCTTGTGTACACTCTTACACTTGGCACACACTTCTTTCCCCCTTCATAACTTGTAATACATGTACCAGATATCCCCATCATAGTGCTCTGATCACCCCATTAAGTGATGCACTAGGAATACTAGTCTCTAAATGGTCTCATGGACATGCTAGATCATCATCAATACTTAAAGAAAGTGGGCCATTAATTTATTGACATAAATTTATTAAATACAGAATGCATAATAAGCAATCAATTTAGTGACATCCCTCTGGCTTCTAAACAGTTGACCTCAACTGTAGAGGGGATACATAGTCCTTAAGAAGATCTGGAAAGTCTTGTAGTTCTCTCTCAATCATAAACTGAGCATCCAATGGGAAATAATTCTTAAACTTAACCAGATACTTCCGTAATACCTTACTTGACCTTAGAGTATTGTCTTGATGGCGTAAAATTCTTTCGGGCACAAGGAACTCTTCTATTTCTTCTATGTCAGGTAAATCTTCCTTGATTGGTTTCATTGGAGGTTCTCTAATATAGGGACACAGAAAAATTATATGGAAAGCATTATGAATGTTCCAATGACTTGGTAGATCCAAATAAAAAGTCACATCATTTATCTTATCTGTGATCTTGAAAGGCCCATAATAGCGATTAGAAAGCTTAACCACTTTACCCTTTTGACATTTCTGCTTCTTCAAGGGAGCCTTCTCAAACTTAAGAAGAACATACTGTCCCAACTTGAGATCTAACTTACGAAATGCTTATCAGCTTTGCATTTATGCTTCTCTTGTATCCTTTGGATAGCATCTTTTACTTGAGTGAATGCTTTATCAATGTCTCCAACAAATGCATCTGTTGTATAGATCCTATCCTTCGTAAGAAGAATGGGTGGTAAATGAGGCTTGCCATAGATGATCTCAAAGGGTGCCTTACCAGTATTAGAGTGCATCATGTTATTACATGCAAAATCTAAGGAAAATACTATTCCTATTCTCTTTGATTATTAGGGACATAGGATTTCAAAAGGGACATAATAGTAGAATTAGCACTTTCACTCTGCCCATCCATTGGAGGATGATAAGAGGATGAAAACTTTAACTGAGTCGCGAGGTTCTCGAAAAGAGCTTGCCAAAAGAGGCTAGTCATGCGGGGGTCTTGATCACTTATAATGGACTTAGGCATGCCATGATACTTGAAAATATGAGCAATGAATAGCTTAGCCATATGATCAGCTTTGATTGTCTTTCGCACACGTATAACATGAGCTTGCTTACTGAATCTATCAATGATAGTCCAGATTGCATCGTTGTGTGCTTTTGTGCGAGAAATCTCCATGATAAAGTCCATGGCTATACTTTCCCAAGGCTCATTGAGAATATGTAATGGCTTTAGTAGATCAGGTGGTTTACGCCTGTCATACTTTACTTTTTGGCATATCTTGTAGTCGCAGACATATCTTTCAATGTCAGCTCTAAGAGTGGGCCAAAAGAAATATATTTCCAATGCTTGAGTAGTGGGTAGAATACCCCTATATCCAGCATATGGAGATCCATGTGCTTCATCCATTACCTTGTATCGCAATGGTAATGCTATACAAATTGCTTGATGAGATATAAATAACCATCTCAAATCGAGTAAGGTGAAATTGACTGATGTGAGTTAATATGATCCCATATGGCTGAGAAGTTGGGTTTAGTTGCATATATTTTGGGTAAATCCATGAACTCGTTATGGTAAACATTTGTGATTGCATTCACTCAAGGTGCCATGATAGAGCATCTACTACCACATTCTTAGTTCCAGATGTATGAAGGATTTGAAAATGAAACATAGACAAGAAATCTACCCAATGCATCTGTTTCTCTGAGAGCTTCTTCTTAGTGAGGAAGTATCTTAGACTTTGGTGATCTGATTTAATAACAAAATAGTGTTTCCATACTTGAGGAGCATGTACCACCACCATAAGCTCTTTCTCATATACTAGAGCATGTAGCTCATGGTCCTTGCACCAAGCAAATAGTGTTTCCATACTTGAAGAGCATGTACCACCACCATAAGCTCTTTCTCATATATTGGAGCATGTAGCTCATGGTCCTTGAGGCGTCGGCTCTCAAATGCTACTGCATGATGCTCTCGATTAAGCACAGCTCCAATGCAATCCCTAGAACCATCGTAGTGAACTTCAAAAGGTTTTTGAAGATCGGAAACTATGAGAACTCATTCTTGAGTCACAAGAAACTTAATTCTTTCAAAGGCTTGTAGTTGTCTTGATCCCTAGCAAAAAGGTGTTCCCTTCTAGTAAGTTTATGTAGAGGTGATGCAACATACAAAAACCTCTTACGAACCTCCTTTAGTATGAACGTAGGCCTAAGAAACTTCTAATTTTATGTACAGAAGTAGGTGTAGGCCATTCAACAATGACTCGAATCTTCTCAGGATCCATTCTCACCAAAATGTGAGAAACAATATGGCCCAAGTAATGAATTTCCAAAAGGGAAAATTCACTCTTCTTAGCATTGACATGTAGTCTATGCTTGCGAAGCTCTTGAAAAACAATAGATATATGTTTTCTATGCTCTTCGTCAAATCGTGAAAGTATTAGAATGTCATCAAAGAAGACACCTGTGAACTTTGAGTGAGGTCTGAAAATTCTGTCCATCATTCTATTGAATGTGGTAGGTGAATTAGTCAAACCAAATGGCATGACTAAAAACTCGTATAGTCCAAACGTTGTATGAAAAGTTGTCCTATGAACATCTTCAGGTGCTATCCGTATGTGGTGATAGCCACTATTGAGATCAATGCAACTAAAGATACTATCCCCTTACAACTTATCCAAGATATCATCTATCCTTGGGATAGGAAAACGATTCTTGATTGTGATCTTGTTCAAAGATTTGTAGTCTATGCACATATGGAAAGAACCGTCTTTCTTTTGAACAATCAGTGTGGAGAGAAGCTAGGTTGAACTAGCCCTTTATCCAATAGTTCATTTACTTGTTTTAGGATCTCCTCTTGCTAACTTGCACTTACTCTATAAGGCGGTTGGTTAGGTGGGGAACTGTCTAGGATAAGATCACTTATGTAATCTTCCAAGCGCTTAGGAGGTAACTCTCATGGGAGTGAATCACTAAAACAATCTTCATATTGTTTTAACAAAATCATGTCTGGCTTGATCAATTAAAGAGAGGGGTTCTTTTGAAGTCTGAGACTTAGAAGCATTAGTTGGTATTGTGTGTTCATTAAAGACATCAAGTGCCCTTGAATCATTAGCTTCTTTTGACTCTCTCACAAAAACCATGTACGCAGAAATAGCTTTCTTCATTTATTTAGAAATGCTAACATGACTAACCATTGGCACAAGTCAATCTCCACCATCAGCAATGCATACTATGTTCCGACCCTTGAATTGAAATGCAAGGGTTTTCCTAACAAAATCGAGAAGAAGTCTAATCTTGTAATGCCAAGGCATGCCTAAGATAACATCATAGTTACTAATGGGTGCAAGTAGAAAAGATTCTTGGTCGCAGTAGTCCCCAATTCTAAGATTCAACTTCCCTTGGACAAGAGTTGAATTGGTTGTAAGTAGAAAATATTCTTTCTCGCAGTAATCCCCAATTCTAAGATTCAACTTCTGGATAGGAGTAGAATTGGTTGTAAGTCCTTCAAATGTCGAACCTGATCCAACTGGTGTTCCCAATCGATCCAGTGGAATTTGTAGCCTTTCAATAGTATCTACTGACACAAAATTATATGTGGACCCTGGATTAAAGAGTATCAAAACTCATCGATTGTTGAGTGTTCCCCAACACTTTACGAGTTGTCTTTTCTTCTCATTTGAATGAGTGTTAGCTTGCATATCTGGAATTGAATTTGAGGATGGTGGAGGAGGATCTTTAACCACATTTGCTTCCTTTCTTTTGTGAGGACAATCAGGCTTCATATGCCCTAACTCACCACAAATAAAGCACCTTCCTTCCTCTTTGTACTTTTGTATCTCAAAGGGTGAGAGATACTTGTGCTTCTTCTTGTTACCCTCTGGCTTTGAATATTGGTCATGGGTAAAGGTAGACCTTATTCGATTAGTCCTATCTCTTGGTTGATCATAGAGCTACTATTGTCTAGCTCTATAAGAACTCATCTTCAACTTTTGAGATGTACCAAGTCTATGCAAACTTTCTGCTATGATGACAGACTCCATCATGCGAGATAAGGTTGCATGTGGATGCACCTTCATGGTTCTGTGTAAATGAGGGAGTAGGCTAGCTTCAAACTTTTGTTTTTTCTCTTCATTGCTGATCTCCATGAAAGGAGTAACCTTAAGAAGAGTTGACCAAAACTTGTCCACATAACTAGTGACCTTTTCATGCTCTTTCTGGCCTAGCCAATCCCACTCCTTGATATCATTCTCAAAATCAAGAGGCAAGAACTGAGCATAAAACTTCTTCTTGAACTTTTTCCAAGTCGTAGGTTTCCTTCCCTCCAAAATGAGAGTCAACCACCAATTGCTAGTGGTGTTGTTCAAGTGCATGCCTACATGCCTAAGCTTTGACTTTTTTGAGAAATTATCATAAGAAAAAGTAACTTCAAATTCTCTGACAAAGGCTAACGCCTTAGCAGGATCTGTCTTACCGGAGTAAGAGTCAAACTTTATGTCCTTATCCCTAGACTTGAAAGTCTTAGTCTTCTTAAGCTTGCTCCTCTTATGGTCCCTCTTTGTCCGTTTGCAGATTGCACAAGACTTAGAACTAACAGAGTAGAAACTGAAGTTGATGAGGAGGAGGAGAAACTTGAGTAATCAAGGGACTAGCTAGTCTTGCTGAGGGAGATAACTCCCTCCTTATCCACCACACTCGAGGTGAGGTCTTTTTACTCTTCTTGACCCGAGAGTCCTTCTTCCTTCTAGGAAGCTTATCAGCAATTGGATGCTTTGCACCTTCACCATCAATTGGTGCAATGGTTTTTCCTCCAGTATCATCGTCTTTTGGAGAATTCGGTCCTTCGTAAGTAGCTTCTTCCCTTGCCCTTAAGTTATCAATCAATTGATGTACTTCGGGAATCTCCAACAAGCTACGATACTATGTCAATTGAGCCTGTAATTGCTCACTTGTAGGTGCTTCATCAATTGCCATCTTTACCTTCTTCTTGCAAGGATCCCCTTTACTTTGAGAAAAGTAAAGAGACTTGCTCTAATACCCTGTTCTAAGATCCGAGATACACACTCGACTTTCTTATATACTTAAAAGATATATGGTAAATATTATAATGGCACAGAGAGAGAACATATGAGAGAAAAAAAAGATGTAGAGAGAGAGAGATAGAGAGATTGACAACACACTAGAAAATGGAAGATGGGCCAATCCCTCCCTTGTGGATTTATATTATTGATAAGGAGCAAGCTCCTTCATTACACATAAATCAGTTCTTACTTATAGATCTTGGGAACAAGATCACGGTTCCTTGCATGGTATACAACTGGCTAACACTTACAGAACTTGGAAGTTGGCACCTTTTGATCCTTCTTGAGTCTCTCCTTCTCTCCTACACAATATGTGTAGGGATCTCCTCTTGGAGCTTGATTTCAGCAGAGCTTCCGCAATACTTGCACCTTCTCTCCTACACAATATGTGTAGAGATCTCCTCTTGGAACTTGATTTCGGCAAAGCTTCCACAGCATTTGCACCTTCTCTCCTCCTCTTGGAACTCGATTTCAGCAGGGCTTCTATAGTACTTTCTCCTTCTCTTCTCCTCTTGGATGTATGCAAAGTGATGCTTCCTTCACCTCTCCCACACCCAAGGAGAGTCTGCTCTTTTATAGGCTTTCAAGAGCTTCTCTTCTTGGAGAGAGACTTGAGTGCCAAGATTGGAAAGGTTGATCTTCATGCAAGATGTGGCTATTCCAAGACCTACTGTACAGCACCAATTTTGAGATATCTCTCTATTCATTGATCGAATGAAAAAAACATCCAACACAAAATTTATAGATCTCCTTGTTTTCGATAAGCACCGCATGCCATTTTTAGAGATCATCTTTCTATCGTAAGATGTTTTAAAAATGGATTTATTTTTTAATAGCTTTTTAAACTGTACTCTTAAGTTATGGTCCATATAACCACCTTGAGCCATAGATAAGGAGAGTTCATTAGATTGTCTTGGGCCTCAACCTTAAGATTGAATTCCACACAAAAGCTTGTGTCATTTTAGACCTTAGAAAGAGAAAATCTCTTTTCTCCTCACTTCTAGAGGATCACGTCTCTTGTCTTTTTTTAGTGAGAAAATTACCTCTCATCTTTCTTAATGAAAGAAAAGATCTTAATCCTTGACTTATAAGGGAGAGGATGACCCCAAATGAATGCAATACTCATTACACACAAGTAAACATTCCCAGGCATCCTCGGATGTACATATAAATACATATACATAATGCTAATGCACTTCCTCTTCTTAGAACTCAATCCATCTTCATTTATGTGTAACTCCTTGGTTTTTGTGTACAGTCTTACACTTGGCAGACACTTCTTTCCCCCTTCATAACTTGTACTGCCTGTACCACCAGATATCCTCATCACAATGCTCTGATCACCCCATTAAGTGATGCACTAGGAATACTGGTCTCTCTAAATGGTCTCATGGCCATGCTAGATCATCAACACTTAAAGAAAATTGAGTCATTAATTTATTGACATAAATTTATGACTCACTAGAGAATGTGTAGTAAGCAATCAATTTAGTGACATGTCACTAGCGGCTAGCTGCCTAGGCTCCACAGATTCTAGAATCATCCCCTGCTCTAGAGTTTGAACTCCAACCAAGCTCACGGCTCCAATAGCTACCAACCTCCAAAAGATTCTACCCACCAAAGATTATGTTGCATCTTTGTCTAATAGAATTCAGAGTGCTGATGATATTGCTAGTATGCATAACAGTATATTTGATGAAGTTAAAGATATAAGTAGATATAAAAAAGGATGAGAAAAACTCGATCACACAAGAATGGAAATATCCCTTATAAACCATGCTTTGGCAAACCCAAGGCTAGGAATTTTATATCTCCACCTTGAGATGAGAAAGGTAATATAATTATAAAACAACTAGAGAAGTATGAAGCATGGAAAAAGTTACACCTTGTTGTTTCGGATTGGAGCAATGGGTGACGAACAAGGATTGTGAAGGCAGAAGTGTGGATACACCTAGATAGATTAGCAGCTCTCTTACAAAAGTTGAGGTTTAGGGATGGTGATGCCAATACATTTAAAGAGACAATTGCTAAATTTCATAAATCCATGGTGGAGGCATGGACTACTAACAACATAACATACTACATGGTCAGTATTATCACCACTACAAAAAAAATCATCATTTAGAATTAGTTTGTGTTTCTAAGCTCTCTTCTTATGCAGCATATACTTGAAGCACGTGATCATCCAAAAGAGCCTCCTCTAGTTCTTCATTGTGCTAAAACTTTGCAAGCCCACATATGAGAAAGAGAATCAGCCACTATATTATCTTTACCCCTCATATCAGTAATGTCAAAAGCATAATTTTGTAGTGTAGCCACCCACCTACATTGCTTAGAAGTAAGATTGGACTGAGTAAGGAAATACTTAAGGACCCTATGATCACTCTAAAGTCTGAATAGATTGCCATAAAAATAATGGTGCCATTTCTTTATTGCATGCAAGATAGCCAACATCTCTCGGTCATAAACATTCATGGCCATTTCTTTATTTGTAAGCTTATGAATTTCAAAGGCAATCACTCCATGCTCATGTAACAAAACAGTCCTCGTTCCTTGACCAATGGCATCACACTATATGGTAAACTCCTTAAAAAAATCTAGGCATACTAGAATAGGAGTGGAAGTAAGGAGTTCCTTTAATTGGTTGAAGCTACCATCTACAAGAGCATCCCAAAAGAAAGCTTCCTTCTTAAACTTGTTAGTCAAAGAGATTCAATAGCTACATAATGCTTGATGAATCGATGATAGAATGAAGATAGACCAAGAAATCCTCTAAGAGAAGTATTAGCACTAGGTGTTGACCAATCTTTAATACACTGCACCTTCTTAGGGTCAGCACACATCCCTTTTTCATTGACAATCTCATCACCAATGTAATGCACTTTGTAATCTTCTCTTAAAGTAATGAAAATCGATGTTTGTTGGATTTGCGTGCAATGTAGTTTTTCATACGTGTCATTTATTATTGTTTTTTTACTTAAATATTATGTTTATGTGTCGAATTTATACGCAACATGATTTGTATGCTAAATTTAATACGCAATGCTTTATTGAGTTCATGTGCAGCATGAATTCGTTCGAACACATGTAATAATAACTGAAAGATATAAATAAAACAAATAACAAGTGAATAAACAAAAATAAGATGTGCCAAAAAAGTTGCATTCATATTCATAGCATTTTACATAGGATCCATTACAACCAGGGTTTTACAAAATCTCTTTAGAAGCTACATTCTATATATGTTGAAGTAGTGCACCCCTATCATTGTTGATCTTATCTCCGCAAGGATTATCCTTTCATTGCCAGAAGAACCTCACTATTTGCAAATCCCTGTCGGTGAGGGTGACTCTCCTTGCATGAATTGTTGCATAGACCAAGTCTCTGAATAAGTCGATGAGGTAAGATTTGGCATCTTCTTATAGTATAAGGAGGGCTTGGGAAATCCAACGATCGGGTTGCTACAAGCGTAATCCATCTAAGAAATGCCTCCTCCTATTCTTAATTAGTATACTGTCCATAATCTCCCACACCAGCTTTTGGAATGGAGCCTTCAGTATCAAGAGGTGCATGGTCTTCTGGTAATGGCAAATCTCACAAAGAGTCAATGTGCATGGCCTCCATCGATGCTTGCAATGCTAGCATGGTGATGGTGGTGGTGGAGCTGGGGGAGGTGGCCCGTGCATGGGATTTCTATGGGGTGTCTCCGGGCTACTTGATTGGTGCGTGCCATGTCTTCTAGTAGAGAAAACTCAAAACTTAAAAGTGAAATGTGTAAAATGAGGTGAAACTTTAAACTTATAGCCAAACTTTTTAAAAACACTTGAACTTGAAATAATATATCAAGACTTTAGAAAAATATGACCAGTGATCCACTTGATGTGAAATTTACTTGTGGACTCCTTTATGACACATCAACTACCTTAAAAAAATTTGGCCTCATCAAAAGCCTTTGGGACACATGTCTAGATTCCCAGATTTAGGGCCCCAGACGCGAGCATGTAGAGACAGGTATCCCAGAGGCTTCTGATGGGGCTAAATTTTTAATATCCATGAGTTTTTATGATGCCTGACATGTGGGTGAAGTTTCACCAAATTTTGATTTATAAAATTGATGGTTTAATAATTTTTTGAATAATGCATTAACTAGATTATACTTCACTGATAAGAGAAAAACTCACCATCGAGTATGCACAACTGCATATTAAATGTGTTTTCAACCAAACTACATGAAACATTGTAAAATTAAAAATTCACAAAAAATAAGTAATGTGTCAAATGAAATATTGCATATTGGATATAGTGTTGCCAAACCGCTAAATACAATAAAGATATAGTGCATCGGTCCATGTACAACTGATCACTGATGTGTGTGTGTTTGTGCATTGAATTTATCCTCTCAATGAAACTACTTTCAAAATTGGAAACTTGAAAATATGCACAATGCAAATCATGGTCAAAATAGAATATCATATACTAGATTTGACATTATGAAACCACAAAATACATGGTAGATAGTGCATTACACAAAGTACAACTAGAGCTAGGCGAAATTTAGCTCCATTTTGCAAGCCGCTACTATCAAATACTTGAAGATCTACTGGAAAGATAACCCAAAACTAAGCTCCTTACAATCTACAACCAAACCTAAGCTAAAAACAGAGATCCAATTACAAGGTAGCTTCTCAAAGCATATTGTTGACATTAAGATTAAATACATCCTTGTTGTTGTGGATCCTATGAACAAGAACCATATCTATGGGCTTAATAGTGATACGTCGTCGGGCATGAATGGCTAAAATTTGACAATCACTCATTAGATAAATCAAGTAACTTTCAACTACTTCTAGGAGAGCAAGCAAGGCTTGGCTTGACCATCACTCCACATTCCTTGCCTGGCTCCTTGTGAAAAGAACTTGTGATGATGCCCTAACTATAAATCTTGTAGTATTTTGCACCAGCTTAGAGAATGGTTCCTTAGGAATGATCAAGTTGGTACTCTTCTAGAATTTCCTTATCTCATGTAGCGTAGCTGTGCATGGTCTCCATCTTTGCTTCTTATGTGTTGGAGGATCTAGAGTAGTAGTGGGAGGTGGAGCAACTGGAGTATGTGGACCACCATTTCTAGACAATGGCAAACCATCATTATTGACCACACTAGGGCCACCATTGTTGGCCACAGTAGCACCACCATTATTAGCTACCAAGGGACCTTTGTTACTCACAGCATGCTCACTAGATTCGGAAGAGTATCGAGCTCTTGCTCTTGATGGTGCCTTCTTGATAGGAAGATTGGAACATGCCATGGTTGTGATGATGAAGGATAGAAAGGTGAAGGGTAGAGTGAAGAGTAATGGGAAGAAATGAAAGGAGAGACTTGACTTAAATACAAAACTTTTAAACTTACTGTGGTGTATATGAACTTTAAAATTATCATTTCATTTCATTTTTCCACCCCATCCCTGTCTCTCTCTGTCTTCTACTATCCCCCATGCCCCTCTCTCTCTAGGCCAATGAATGTTCCAAGGTTTGGAATTTTAATATCTTTGTCTTAGGATTTTAAAATCAACTTTTCATAATTAAATAACGTAGTTTGAAATTTACTTTGAAAAACATAGTGACAAACCTTCGAAATTTTAAACAAAATTTGCAAGACATCTCATGTTAAACATAGGAGTATTGATGTGTCATATCCTTAATACCTATGCTCTCTTGTGGACTCTAAATGTATCAAAAGTATTATCTTTATCAAGGTCTCCATTTCTTGCAATCTCTCTCTTGTTGTGCCAACCATTCTGCGTGCCGTTGTCTAGTTGTGTTGTTTTCATATCTTGCTTTTCTCACTTCATATATTGCCCTACTTATGAATTTTGCTTGAGAGGTTTTGGACTTTTCTTTTTCCTCATATCATATCTCTAATATCCTAGGCCACCATAGTAATAAATACCTCATAGAATTGGAATCATTGATGCCACCTTCGTGATCAGTTGCCTTTTGATAAGCATAGCGAGCTTGCCAGAGAGATCGTTCCATGCCTTGAGCTGACCATACTACGAAACTTCCTTGAGGACCAGAGGTCCAGGAGATAGATGATATAGAATCACCTCCAAAAACAGAAGAAATGCCAATGTTGCCATTGCTAGAAGAAAAAGGGAAGATAAAAGTGGGTGTGGCCCCATTTCCCAGTCGATTGGAAAAGCCTGTGGATCCTATCAAGGAATATGACTTGGTAAAAGACCTAGATACTTTTAAGCCAAACCTAACATTCTGATAGTTGCTGATGATGTCTCCCAGCTTTCCAAAGAAATTCAAAAGTATCTTGACTCGAAGATGTGGATTAAGGATTGCTCTTTCAACAGCGACCAAGACCAATAAGACCCCAGAGCTTGTAAAGGACGTAGATGTGGTTAATGCCTTCCTAGATCCTAGAACCCCAAAAACTAGTGTATGGATAGAAGGATGCTTTATTTGGATGCATTGATTGATGGAGGCTCATCAGTAAACATAATGATGGATGTGACAATGAAGGACTTAGGTTTGCAAGGAATTCAACCTACACAGTGGCTTATCAGATTGGCAGACGAAAGCAAAATTAAACCGTTGGGCATCCTCCCATACATAAAAACAACCATTGTAGGAAGAGACTATTGGTTGATATATTTGGTGGTCAAACCAAATTCTTATGGGACCTCATACCCTCTGCTGTTGGGAAGACCTTGGCTTTTTGAAGCAAGAGCCAGGACAAACTGGTTCAAAGGCACCCTAACCCTAGGCAGAGGATCCAACAAAGTGGTGTTGAAATTGTATGGATCGAAGGCAATGGATTCACATCCATTGAAGTCATAACTGACTCCTCCAATGAAGTAATAGATGGTATATCAGGAGACGAAGAGGCTATTAAACAGATCTTTCCCAAGAAAACAGAGGCACAATCCCTAACAATGGACACTGAAAGCCAACTACTGAGAGAAGCAAAGTCTTTGTTCATGGGAGAGTACCTCCTAACTCAACTCGAATTGACTTCTAAAATCACCTCTGATAGAAAGATAGAAGCATGGATGTATTGTTCTCCCTATTACATGGCAGGCAGAGACATAAGCAGAGTTAGAGACAGGGACAGAGCTAGAGACAGAGGCAGAAGCAGAAGCAGACATAGAGGCGGAGGACCTATTCTTCTCCTACAGAGCCTCTATAGAAGCAGAGACAGAGCCTCCAGAGGAAGAGGATAAAAATGATGAGGAAGAAAATGAAGCAGGTTATTAAAGTGCAGATTAAGAAGTTCCTCTAATAAGCAGACAATCTTGTTGATGTCCCTACAAAGATCTCAGAGGCCGAAGATCTTGAGGTGTTGGATGGAATGACCATGGTCCCATTTGGGTTGACCAATGGACCACAAAGTATGCAGAATCTGCATAAGCAATGGATCAAAGGTATAAAAATTAAGTTCACCAATGGCTTTTGTCGCCCTGGCTAGTCATTCTGGAGAAAAGAGGATGATGATGCCCCTTGTCAACAGAAGCCACAGCCATCAGAGCCACGGCTTATAGAAGGTCCGTGCTGTGTGACATTCCTAGATGCATCCTTTGAAGATAAATCACTAAGTCCAAAAGAAATCACCACTCACACAGAAGAAAACAAAGCTCTAATACCCTTCCAACAATCTCAACAGACAAATGAGTCATTTGTTCAGAAGGAGGACACTGGTTCTAGTGGAACATCAAACGATGATACTACTCCCTTGAAGGAGTCAGACCTCTATCCAGAAGCAATCCGTGGGACATTTATCTGTGAAGTGAAAGGTGAAAGGCAAGTGACATTCCTGGATACTCATGGTACTGAACGTCACTTAAAAGTGGGTCTCAATCTTCCAAAAGAAGAACTAGTGGTCCTGCAAGACTTATTAAAGGAGAACTGAGATGTATTTGCTTGGTCGTACAAAGACTTAAAGGGGATTGACCCTATATTATGCCAATATCACATTGATCTCGAGCCTGATGCCAGACCAGTGAGATAGAGACAAAGGCGTATGAATCCCAATTATTCTACTCTGGTGAAGGCTGAATTATTGAAGCTCCTTGAAGCAGAGTACATTTATCCCGTGGCTAACAGTGAATGGATTTCGTCCATTGTGGTTGTACCCAAGAAGAACGTGAAACCTTGAATATGTGTGGACTTTCGTAAGCTAAACTTGAAGAGACGAAGAAGGATCATTTCCCTATCCCTTTCACAGATCAACTATCGGACACAGTGGTAGGCCATGAGCTCTATTCCCTCTTGGATGGATTCGGCGGATATAACCAAGTCCAAATAGCAGAAGAGAACCAATCCAAAACAACCTTCACCACATAGAATGGGGGACCTATGCCTATAGAGTGATGCCGTTTGGGCTCTGTAATGCTCCTGTCACCTTCCAACGAGTAATGATGGTTGCCTTTCATAATCATCTGCATGATTTCATTGAGGTGCATCTTGATGACTTTTGTGTTTCTAGCTTAATATGTGAGCATTGGGGACACCTAGAGCAATGCTTTGACAAATGCCGAGAGTATGGGATTTCTCTCAACCACCCTGACAAATGTGTCTTTGGCGTCTCATAAGGAGTTATTTTGGGCCATATTTTCTCTGCACAAGGGATTACAACAGACCCAGTGAAGATTGAGAAGATTGCAGTCTTGACAGCACCAACAAACCTCAAGCAAGTGAGAGGATTTCTTGGCCATGTAGGCTACTACATACGATTTATTGCACATTTTGCAACCAAGGCAGCCCCTCTGCACAAGCTCCTAAGGAAAGATGCGGATTTCCTTTGGACTGATGACTACAAAGAAGCCTTCAATACCCTAAAATAGTGCCTCATCCAAGGACCTATATTGCAGTCTCTTGACTAGACAAAGGAGTTCCATGTGCACACAGATGCATCAGTTGAAGGGCTAGGTGCTATCCTATGTCAAAAAGGCCCTTCTAAATTGGATCAACCAATCTATTATGTAAGTCGAAAAGTAACCGACCGCGAGCAAAACTAAGGAGATGTCAAAGGATGACTGACGAGATGGTTGATCTTGTTCCAAGTGTTCAATTTTGAAGTAGTCACTAAGCCTCCCTGTTCCCATGTCCTAACCGATCATCTGTCACGGATCCCTCAAACTGTAGAAGAGGAACATGATGATCCAGATCTTCCTGATGCTTCCTTGTTTCTAGTCAAAATAGTTACTCCCTGGTATGCAGACATCGCCAACCTCCTAGCAACTCAACAGTATCCCCTTGGTATCTCAAGCCGTGAGAAGAAGAAGCTTCTGTTAAAATCAGTTAGAATTAGTCGCTTACACCTTGCTAGGCAGTGCACTGTACAAGAAAGGTAAAGACGAAGTGTTGCGAAGATGTGTTGCAGGAGACGAAACTGGCATAGTATTGAAAGCATGCCATGACGAACCATATGGTGGACACTTCGCAGGAGAAGCAACAGCTAGGAAGGCTCTATTAGCAGGTACTGGTGGCAGACCCTCCACAAGGATGCATGTGACTACTGCAAGATATGCGATGCTTGTCAGCAAATGGGAAAACCCACCAAAACAAGTGCCATGCCACTACAACCTATTCTTCCCCTAAAGCCATTTGAGAAGTGGGGGATTGATTTTGTGGGTCCCATTGATTTTCCCACCAGACGGAAGCAGAATATATACATCCTGGTATGTACGGATTATGTCACAAAGTGGTGTGAAGCTAAAGCTCTAAAGCGGGACGATAGTAACAACGTAGCCCTATTCATGTACGAGAATATTATCACCCATTTTGGCAGTCCCCTCGAGCTGGTAAGTGATAGAGGTACTTATTCCTTAACAAGATCATGGAAGAGTTGACGAAATTGTATAAGATTCGCTATTGCAAGTCCACTCCTTTCTACCCCAAAGCCAAGGACCAAGTTGAAGTCACCAATCGCATCCTCTGCTCGATCCTAACCAGGACAATTTTCACACAACATCGTGATTGGGATGAGCGCCTGTTCTATCATCCTCTTGAGTGCTCGTGAGCTGAGAGTTTGATTCTTCGTCATCGACACTTGACTCGATGGACTGTATCAACAAAACTACCTCCCTGGGTGCTGTTGCATGGTCCCTACCGTGCTGGACGTGTTGTATGGCATGCCCTAGTCCCTCTTGCCTCCCGACGATGGCTTCAATCTTTCTGCATCAACAATGGCAGTCCCCTTCAACCATCTACAAACTGGGCCAAGTGTTCCTAACCCTACTTTTTTGTTTGCAAGTGTATGTTATGTCTTAAGTGTGGGGACGCCAACATCTAATTGGTTGACAAGTCTATGTCCGTGTCGATCAATCTACTCTAATCGGTAAGGTCTGAAGTGTGGGGACACGACCCTGCACGTCTGATGTGCATACCCCCTGCATATGTCATTACCCAATCATACGAGTCTACCCCATCACTAGTTCTGCCCTGATGGGGTCCCTTCCTCATCCACCCACCCTCATACCCCTTGTCATCAAGGCCGTTTCCCTTATGGTTGCTTTTCTTGTGCAAATTTTCCCTTTTCTATGAGAACATCCCCTATGTTCACCAAACTCTTGATCCAACCTTATAGCCTAGTTTGTCCCTTTGAATGACACACTTTTTCTTTTTACATCCCCCTGTTCCGGTTTACCATTTTTGCGTTATTCATTTTTGAAGCTTTTCCTGTATAATTGGATGTATTTCCATGGAAACACGCCCTATCATTTTGAAATCGTGATCTGACATACCAGCCCTCTCCTACGCCTTCCCTTGGACATTTTTCCTTTTACCCACCTATTATTCTGACGTATAGTTTGTCCGTAATTAATTTTTGTACCGTTTCGTATCTTTTTCGTGCGTGTTTTTGACATTTTTCCATGTGAACCTGCCCTATTCTCCTCCGAATTCCATTATGATTGGATAGCCTTGTCTGCCACCCTTTCTGTATAATTCTCCTTTTTCCTCGTCCCTGTTTCAACCTCTCGATTTTTTGTTATTAATTTTTATTGGTGTTATCGAGCTCTATTTTATTGTTTTTTCCATGTGAATGCCTCCAAACCCATCCGAATTGCAATTTGATGTGACAGCCCTGAAGATTCTATTTGTCCTGACAGTTTTTCTTTTTCCTGCCCTCCCTTTTGGTGCACGTATCATTCCGTATTAATTTCCAAATCCCGTTTCGAATACAATTTTTGGGTTTTTTCCATGTGAATGGGGTTTCTCTTCCTCGGCCTTATGTTCTGATGTGATAGGATTGTCGGGCACACTTTTCTGTATATTTTTCTTTCTTCCCTCACTTTGTTCCAGCTAATGGATTTTTTTATATTACTTCCCGTATGTGTTTTTAAGGTCGATTTTCACCTTTTTCGCATGCAAACCCTCCTAGTTCCCCCGAAACTGCGTGTTGATATGCCAGCCCTGTGAATCCCCTTCCCACGGACATTTTTTGTTTCTATTGCCTTCTTTTCGGTGCCCAGATCTTTTTATATTTATTTTTGTATCCTGTATTGAGATCGATTTTTGGGTTTTTTCCATGTGAACAAGTCTTATCTTCATCGGAATTGTGTCCTGACATGATAGACCTGTCCGGTATAACTTTTCTCATAACTTTTTTTTTTGTGTTTCATTTTGGTGAATGGATTCTTTGATATTAATTGTCGTATGGGTTGTTGACATGTGTTTTGCATTTTTCCCATGGGAACACCCTGATTTGCTCCCGGACACCCCGTTGTACTTTTCCACAGCCTCCACTCGCCTTCCGGCCCAATTTTCCTTTTTACGGCATTGTGTTTCGATGCATGGTTTGTGCGTTATTAATTTTTCTTTGTTTTGTTGAGTTCCCATGTGAACACGCGCGTTTTTGAATTTACGCATCTCAAGACAACCCATTGTCTTTGCGCCTTTTTGTTCTGACATCTCGGCCATGTTCCATCCCGTCACTGAAAATTTTTTTACCCCCACCCCATGCATACGCACGGGACGTGGGCACTCTTTCCTTTTTCGGTTTTTCTTTTTTTAATTTAATTTAATTTTTCCTTTTTTTAATTTAATTATCCCCCCACTCATTGTTTTAAATAATTATCAAAAACCAAAAACCAAAAATACAAAAAAATAAGAAGGCCAACACAATGAAATACAATAATCATAAATACTACTAATAAGAAAAAAAATAAAAGCAAAAAAAACACACAAACAAAATAAAAAACAATTGAAAAAAAAACCCCATAAAACTACCCTCTAATAACAAAAACATATATTTAAAAAAAAACCACAATGAAAAAAAAACACCATTAAAAAGAAAAATAATCGTCTTCTTCTTCTTTGTCTTCTTTCTCTCCCTTCTCCCTCGTTGTGTCGCTTGCCTACTCGCCGTGAAGACCTCCCCTCCTCATCGCCTACCTGCTCGCCTGCGGCCTCCCCCTCCTCTCCTCGCTCGTCACCGCCGTCTCCCCCCTGTGGCCTCCCCCTCCTTTCCTCTCCTGCCACCGTCGTCTCCCCTCTGCGGCCTCCCCCTCCTCTCCTCGCCCCCCCTCTTTGCAGTCCGCCTCCTCTTCGGCACCGCCTCCTCCCTCCTTCCTCCTCCTCCGCCGCAGACCCTCCTCCCTTCTCGGTCTCCTCTCCTTCCCTCCCAATTGGCCACCTACCCCTCCAATTGGCTGCCCTCCCCTCCCTTTTGGCCGCCCGCCAGCCCTTTTGGCCCCCCCTCCCCCCACCAAATTTGGCCCCCCTCTCCCCAAATTTGGCCCCCCCCACCAAATCAGACCCCCCCCCCACCCAATTTGGCCCCCCCTACATTTGGCCCCTCCCCCATCTTTGGCCCCCCCTTCTCAACCCCTGTTCCCATGCCCTTCCTAAGCCCCCCCAATTCCCCTTCTCCCTCAGCGGGCTCATAGCCCCCGTTCCCACCCTGCTCCATTCCCGGGCCCTACTCGTGACCCCGCGGGATCGTCACACGCAGGTGCCAAGGTGCGATCAAGTGTTCGTGCACTGCTTTGCGGGCGTTCACGCGCGAGGACGCGCGTTCGGTCTTCTTCGTGCGGTGGTGTGTGCTCAGCCATTTCCACGTAATTGTTCACACACACCCCAAGGTACCTTTTTTTAATTTCAAAACTTGATTAAAAACCCGAGAAAACACCTAAAATCCTAAAAATTCATAAAAAGGCATTAAAAATTCAATCAAAAAACAAAAAAATAGCTGAAAATCCTTTACCAAATTGAAAATTTATTCGGTTCATTTTCTTAGTTGAAATGGAGAAAATAAATTGCAAAAAATTTACAAATATTAAAAATCTCTCAAAATCCTTTGAAAATTGAACAAAATTCATTTAAAAATCAATAAAAATAAAAAATAATTTCAAAAAAAATTCCACCAACTCATCTGAATATTTCAAGAATGTTCCATACCCTGAAAATGCTTTGTCAAATGGTCCAACGATTTTTTTAAAGCAAAAATGCTAAATTCAATACCTAAATTCATGAAAAAATCATTTTTAATTTCGAAAATAAGTTTAAAAATACTGAATAAATTTGAAAACATTGTTGAAACTTAATGGTCTAGTTTTCACTCATGGTGGACTATTGAAACCTCGCCATAAAAATTTATAATATATTCATGTGTCTCATTTATCCCATTTTAATTAAAAAACAAACATTGGATATTACCTCTAAAATAATAGTTTTAATAAAAATTAAAAAATCTAATACACAATTTAAAAAAACAAAAACAAAACAAATCGTGAACATCAAACAAATATACCTCCGCTAATCTTGCCTTGACGTGTCACATCATTTTCAGTTCCTGCTTTTTTTTCCTTTTGGACTACTGACTTATATCTTGGGATTGAGATGTGCGCATTCCATTTCATTGCATACACACATATCCACTTCCATATACTTTTTTTCCCTTTTTATTTTTTATTTTTCGCTACCCCAAAATTCACAATTAATTCTTAAAATGAATCCTAAACACCACCATGGCACACACGCTCGTGCCAAACACACCTTTTTCTAATAAATTAAAATCAATCTACTGTTCAATTTGCATCCGCTACGTGCGCTTTAGAGACACCTTAATTTTACATAAAAATGAACCAGCTGTCATAAAAATGCATGCATTGAAAAAGAAGAGTGCTTCAGACACATTAAATTTTTAATCAATGAATATGCATTTAGAGACCTAAGTCTGGGTATCGAAGTTTGAGATTTGTTAAAAGCACCGTTTCACATTAATAAATTGTAACTAACAGTTTAAAAATGAACCGCCATTTTTTAATTAAGGTTTACAACCTAATAAAATTTCAACCATTGTTAATAATTTATTAAAACGAACACTTCACTAAAATCATTCCCCTCACTGCACTTTTTTTCCTTTTCAATAAATACATTTCATAGGATGGGCACGTGTAGTCTTTTGAGCTATCATTGCTTATCGAAGTTCTGGTTATGCCTTAAGAAGGTTATTGAGGTATTATGGTTTGATTATATGATACGATTACGGGTGCGGTTTGTAGTTTTCTTTCTACTTGATACAGGGTCTCGGGTGCATGTTTGTTGCATAGCATGAAGCTTTCGGTCGCATATGTGTAGGGGTCATACTGATTTTTTTCTAGGATGTGGATTGTTTGGGGTGGTCAATCGGTTAGTCACGTTTGTGTGTGTTTATTCTGATCGATTTCTTTTTTATAGATATTCTGCTGTTTTGCAGGCATTCACTATGATTGTCTGTGTGTGTGGTGTGTGTATATATTCCATTTGAATGGCACCTCAAGCTCCTCCTCCTGTTTAGTATGTCCCATTTATTAGTAGGGATTATTCTTCCCTACTAACTTTTGAGCCTATTGCGAAAGCTGGCCTTGCATCTTTTGTGGCTACTCCACTCCCTCTGATTCCACATGATCTAGCCCTTTGTGATGAGTTTCTTGCATCATACAGTAAGAAATCAGGCTTGGTTCGTGGTACTTCCATGGTCCTGACACCTAGAGGGTTAGGGAAGGCTTTGTCTCTTCCGTACAAAGGAGAACCCTTTGTCACTGCTAGACAGTTATTCTCAAGTGAAGAGATCCTCAAGCTGTTACAGAAGCAGACTAAAGAGGTCCTTGATGCCAAGAAGGTGATTAACACTTTAGGAGTGTCTTTCTCAATGATCACTGATCCTCTCTGGAAGCTAGTCTGCCAATTTCTCTAGGACAGGTTCATGCCTGCCAAGACACCATCTTAATATTTGTCCAAGGAGCTCTTCACAGCCTCCAGGATGGTTTTAAAAGGGGTTTCCATTGACTGGAGTACTTACCTTCTTACGAAGATGGACCAACATTTTGTCAAGGTGACTAGAGGAAATGTTACCAATGTAACCTATGGTTCATATTTATATGCTTTCATGATATATTCAGGCCTTAAGAAGGATTTTTTACCTCCTCCTCCATCTAATCCAGTCCCTCCCCTTCCAACTTTAGAAGATTCAGAACCCATTGACATAGAGGATACTAATTCCCCTCCTCCGTTGGTCATTCAGTAGAAGAACTTGAAGCATGTAGTAGAGACAATTCCACCAGTCATTCCTTTAGCGTCAATTCCTACTACCTTTGGAAGTGACCTCCCTGCCTACCTCACATGTAACAACTTATTCAGGGCACATTGAGAGGGTTCTTTGGATATATCAGTTCCTTCACTGAACAGCTTAGTGACAGAGGATGCCATTCCTTTCCTTTGTAACGACATCCAGAGTTCTATTGAACTCTCAGTGACAGCTTGTGTAGCTTGTGTTCAACATTTATATGCTTCTTTCTATGAAGAATTGATGCAATCCAAAGACCAGATGCATAAGGCAACCACAAAGTTAGCCTCTGCTAAAGACACTCTTTTCGATCCGTTTAAGCAGATGGAGTAGCAGGCACAAATGATTGAGACCTAGAGAGAAAAAATATATTCTTTGAAAACTCAGTTAGCAAAAGCTTAGTCAGAGGTCACTAGAGTTTCAGAAAAGAAAGAGAAAATGTCCAAAGAAGCTCAAGATTTTAAGAATCTTCTGGATAGGAAACTGTCAGCTTTGCAGACTACTCATAATACAGTGGAATCCCAAGCTTCCCATATTAAATAGTTGAAGGACCAACTGGCGCAATCACGGTCCATCCCTCCAAGTCCAAGTGTCCCCATGATACTTTCTATATCTCAGCAAGACTTGGCAGTTCTCCCAGAGACAAGCCACATTATGTCTGTTGTTTCAAGCTAAAGTAAAAAGATTGCAGTCCAGGATGGATTTATTATGGTTTACATTTAAGCAATTTTAGGAGTATGTTCCTTTCGACCATTCCTTTTTTGTCCACTATCAGCTGCAAAAGTTAGCCTTATATATTAAGCTCTCAATGATGGATCTCCCTCTTCCAGAGGATGGTTAGAGTTGAGCCTGGTCTTCTGATTTGCTGGCAAAAGTTGTCCATATGGTCTTTGAAAATTCTATGATGACAGATACCATGTTGCTATCTTATATGTATCTACGAGGTGATCTGTTAATTCCAGATGATGTAGATCTGGCTTGGTATGTAGGGGATGTGGTCTTACAAGCTGCCTTATATGTCAACCATTTGGAGTTGAGGATAGATGAAATGTTCCAGTGCTATTATTCTAAAGTGGCTGCTTGTCCTGACACTTTATAACATTCAATGATTGATTGTGTAGTCTTGAACCAATGACAGAATACAACCTCTACACATGTGCAGAACACTAAGCAACTAAGGGTGGATCTTTTAGCTTATCTTTCCAAGAATCATCCCTTTGATTCATCCTTCTTTGATGCCTACCATCGACGATTTGTTTTAGGTCCCTCTATTCCTAGCTTATTGTATTATCAACAAATGTCCCATCGCTATGATGCTTATTTTTCCCTTTATCAATCCAACTCAGCAGCAACCGTATTACCTCTCCTTTTCCAACCTCAGGGTTTTTCTCAAATTCCAATCTTTACCTATTGTTATTTCATTGAAGATTGAGTCTTTTCCCCTTCTCTGCCTTGTACTTTCCCATCTATCCATATACCTTCTACTTTTCCAGCTTATCAATTAACACCTTTCCTAAATTGATTCACCTAAATTTTCAACTAATCCTTCTTTAGCTTATTCCTCATTTTATGATTTTGCCTACCCATCTCTTCATCCTCTTTTACTCATTCTTCTTCCATCTCCTACCACTTCTATTTCTCAACCCCCTCAGTTGGTTAGTGGGTATGAAGGATTTGATCAGCAGATTCCAAGAAGAAGAGGATGGAGCTCAACTGATTCTCTTACGGGACCACATATTAATTGGCCATTAATTCTAGGGGACTAGACAACTACTAGTCAAGTGTACGAAAATTATCTCCATTTTTCCCAACAATATTCACAATCTCTCAATCCTTTAGTGATATTGATAGCCCATTTTTCTTGGTACCTAGCATATATGCATAGGCATTCCCATAACGATCAAAAGGCCATTCCCAAGCTTTGTATGAATGTCAATGTGAACATTGATTTCCAACAATTGGATGTTCTATATTTTCATGCCCTTTCTTTACCTAGCAAATACCTTGTTTTGCTAGAACCGATGTGCTGCCTTCAATTCTTTCAGAATCCTCCAAAATCTTTTGTAGATGAGTCTTTATCCATGGATCGCTTTTGTAATCATCAAGCTTTCAAGAGGGATCATCTTCACCAATACCCCTAAATGTATCTTCTATGCTTCTTAATGATATATATTTTTGGAGGTGCCATTCAGATGATTGTTTTGTGTTTGTGATGTATTAATTTTTATGTGATGAGTTCATGCTAGTTGAATAATTTGTTCGACAACTCTCTTTTCGACTATTGACACTGATGGTGATGGTGAATAGCAAGCCTATGATGCAAAGCTGAGGAACCTCTTATATTCTTTACAAATTTGTCATGACTTTCTATTATTTATAAGATGTGTTAATGCATAACGATGTTTTCCTTTAGTAGTATTCTTTCTTAGATATATGTGATATGTTGGGGTCGTGCTTGGGTGATTATTGAAGATGCTTTAAAAAAAAAAACTCAAATTGAGCTCTTTACTGAACTTACATTCTTCTTTTCCTTAGGTCGCAAGGATGCTTTCTTTCTAATTGTGGGGATATATGTTGAGAGTCAGAGATAGCCAATTCTATAAAAAACAATGTATCTGTCTATGAGAGATTGAGAGAGAAAACTATGAAGACATTGAAGATGAATACTATGCGATTGATTTCCATTCAAAAGTGGTGTATTCTTTTATGTTCCTTGTTCTATTGATGGATTCTGTGAAGATGTTGAAGATTATGGTTGATTTTATTAAATCCGTGGGAGATATCTACTATGATGCTGCGTGAAGATTTGCTGTTTTCCTTATTTTGGTCATTAAAAGAATGAAACAAAAGCTTGTTGATGTTACAAGATATATTTTCTTGCAGTATAATCCCCTTTTCCTTGGTGTTCCTCTTGGGGCTCCAAATGCATAAGGTGTATTAACAAGATAGAGCAAAGCTTGATGGTCAACAAAGAAAGTAAAAGGTGTAACTAACAGATAATGACGAAATTTCTTCACAGCAAACACCATGGCTAAACTATCTCTCTTTGTAATGGAATAATTCATTTTGGTGTCTGTGAGTTGTTTGCTAGTGAAACTCGTGGGATAGTCTAGATTGTGTTCGCTAGGCTGGCACAACACTGCTCCCACGGTAAACTTTGAGACCTAATGTGGACGTGGAACTCGTGGGATAGTCTAGATTGTGTTGGCTAGGCTGGCACAACACTGCTCCCACAGAAAACTTTGAGACCTCAATGTGGATGTGGAAGGTTATGGTCCAATTTGGGACTTGTAGCATTGGTGTGGTTGTCAAAGCCCTTTTGAATTCTTTGTATGCATGTTGGCATTCATTGGTCTATTTGAATATTATCAGCAATTTGTAGAGTGGTCTAGTGATCAATGCATAGTTCAATACAAATTGTCGATAGTATCTTGTATGCCCTAGGAAGCATTAAACTCCCTTTTATTTGGTTGGTAGTGGAAGGTCAACAATCACCTTAACTTTTGGCTGGTTAGTGGAAATGTTGTTCTTGGACACCATGTGCCCTAGGATGCATCCATGCTTCACCCAAAATTGGCACTTAAGGGGATTCAACGAGAGACCATATATTTTGCATTGTTCAAAGACTATGCAGAGTTTTTTTAGGTGTTCTTTTCAACTCGAGTGAACACATAGGTCATTAGAAAACACTTCTAACTCCTGTTGAAGCATGTCCTTGAAGATGGTACATATGAGCCATTGAAATGTGGTTGGTGCATTAGTCAGCCCAAAGGGCATGACTATGTAGGCAAAGACACCCCACTTGTGGTAGCAAATGCAGTCTTATACATGTCATTAGGATGCACTTACACTTAATTGTAGCCTGAGAAGCTGTCCAAGAAACTCTAGGCTTCCTTGCCAGCTACTCTTTTGAGCATATGCTCAGTGTACGGCACTGGATAGTTGTCTCTCTTTGTAGCAGTGTTAACTTTCTTATAGTTAATGCACACTCTGATTTTTTCATTCTTTTTGAGGATGACTACAATGGGCAAAGCCTAGTCCATGTGCTCAATTTCATAGATGAATCATACTATTAAGAGTTTGTCTATCTCCTCCTTGACCGCATGAGCATGCTTGGGATTCATCAAATATGGTCGCTGCTTGACTGACCTTGCATTAGGTGTCATGGGGATGTTATGAGTCACTATACTCGGATCCACTCCCTTTAGCTCGTCGAGTGACCAAGTGAAGACATCTATGTACTCTCGTAGGAGAGCTATGAGTCTTGCTTCTTCCTACTTGCTCAAGTCATCGGCTATAAAGATTGATCAGGGCATCTCCCCTTAGCCAAATTAACCTCTTTTACTTTGGCAGGTCTTTCTATAGGCTCACTCACTTTCCCTTGTCATTTGGCTTCTAGCACGATCACTACCCTATTGCCTTTCTTGAATTTCATGAATTGTTTTGGTAGGTCTTGTGGTTTTTTCTGTTCTCTAGTTTCCAACTCCATGATTTGTCTCTTCCTTTCCTCCCTCAACCATTGGTGCCTTAGGTGGACCAATAGGTCTCCCTTGGTGTGTTTTACACTAGGAGGTCGAGGTATCTTGGGGTCGCTGTCTAAGCTTACTTCCGACTTAGAATCAAACTCTCCATCTTTGCTAGAAGAGGGAGTGACTCCTAGTGGTTGTAGCTCTGACAATGACTCGGTTCTCAATAGGGGCATGGCACATGGCTAAACTAACCTTGCTTACTTGTAGTCTATCACCCCTACATGGTCTAGCCAAGTGTAATGACACTCGATTCTAAAAACTCCTCTTTCAATTCTATATGTGTTGACACTTCTGTAGCTTTGAGTTTACTCTGAATCACTCGATCATCCATGTCGTATTCTATGGTGTCGGTCTCCTCTTCACCATCCTTGTTCATAGAGTAGTAGTCTTACTCATTGTCTGAATTATCCTCATTTGAGTGCTTGTCACCTCTTAAGATGCCTTGATGCTCCGTTTCTTTCTCATTGGTGACTAAGGCCCAATTGTACATCAAGTTCAATTCATGCATCTTGGTCCACCTCCACTTGGATTCATCCAAGAGATCCTTGAGGGGTTTGAGGTTAGTGGCTAGGTTGCCAGCTATCTCGTCTGCCAAGTGCTCTAAGATCGTGTGGAGCTCTCACTTGTTGTTTGGGATATGGAATGCGATAGGGGTGGGAGGTTCACTAGGGATTCTAGCCATCATGCATAGTGGCACTGAAGGTTTGTCCTTGGGCTCACTGATTGCATTAACAGCTTTTCCATATTCCTCATTGTCCGATAATGGTAGATCAATAGTGTTTAGCACATGCATCCAATCACACTTGTCCTCAGGGTAGGGGATATACTTTGTTAGTGGCATGTAACATTTTCTAATTTGAGTGTCACCCTTCAACAAAGATGAGATGGTGTCAAGGTCCACTGGCGTAGTCTTCCAGGTGTCCAAATTTACCCTCACTACTTCCATTTGATTTCCTAAGAAGATCAAACTATTGCCCCAATCTTCTATGACTCGTCTTATCCACATCCAGGTTTCCACATCCAGGGTTGGCCTAGTAGGATATCGTAGTCAACTCCCTTCATGATGATGAAGTCTACTGAGAACTAGAATTCTACGATCTTCAATGACCACTTTTTTAGCACTTCAAATGGTATAACCTTCATCCCATTGAGATCCCATTCGCCAGTGTGCATTAAACCTAGCGTTCTCAATAGGCGGGCCACCCCAAGCGGCTTGGAGCACCGCGTGGCTAAGCACACTGACTCTTGCCCCTATGTCTATGATTCCTTTCCTTGTTGCGTCTCCTAGTACCAGGACTGGCAAGACTTGTATGTATCTCCGTGCCTTCCTAGAAAGTGTTGACATGTAAGGACTTGGGCACTGAGTGCAGCATCAAGCTTGGTATCTACATCAGTGCATCATGGTCATGCAAGTCAACTGCCTCTTGCTAAAGCGGTCCTTCCATCCACTGTTTCAAATCTTGCCACAACATCAGATGCTTCCTAAGTAGGTCTTCTGAGATTAAAGTCACTAGGGTGGTTACTAGCATCGTAAGAAGATTTCTAGTTGCTTCCTTATCTCCTGATTCTATGCTCCTTGGCCAATGGTCCTGACTAGCTTGCTAGCCCATGGCACTCAAGCTCCATCTATTCAGCGCTGCTTGAGGTGCAATGATATCTCTTGACTTTAGTTGCGTATGTGAAATTGATGTGCTCACACTATAGAGATCATTGATTTCATCCTCCAAGATGGGCTCAACATCCTTTAATTGTTCTTAGATTTCTCTCACCCACTCCTTGAATTTATTTATGACTTCTATTTGGCACTTCAAATTGGGGTACTTCCCAACCTTAGCACTTCCTTTTTCTGCAGTCTTCAAAGCATATGTTTGTGCCTTTGCATCCATGACTTTCTTCCCTGCAGGTAGTGTCATGGCACTCTCAGTTTTAAGCGTGATCTTTGCTTCATTTTTCTTCTTCCTTCGCCTATGACTTTTCTTTCCTATTGAGATTGCATCTAGGTTGCTAGGCCCTAGAAATGACATGTCAGCCCGCCTTGTCTGTGCTCAGGTCATAACATAGAATGGGATGGTCGTAGTCTCTTCATTGAGTGTTTTAACTCCAAACAACCCCAATGGTATTGATGGCATGATTGCCAACTAGAGGATGGTTTTCGTCTAGGGAAATTGAAAAATAGGTGTGTGATTTCACACTCTACGATTTGAGGTCAGGCTTTTCTCGGTTGGCTTGCTCCTCTCAAGGGATCACGATGAAATGTGACATGAGTGACTGCAAGTCAAACAAGTAATCGGCTCTTGGCTTTGCCCTCCTAGGCCTCTACCTCTACCTTTGCCTAACGCCATCATTGGACCGGGTCGATAGTCCATAAGGATTAGATTTCCCTCTTCATCATATGAGACATAAGGTTTCACATATGCCTCTTCATCATTCATCTCCTTCATGTAGTGGACTAGACCATCACTTGGTGGGTGGATTACAAAAGGTTTGGGGGAGGCCTAGGTATGACCTACCACAATTTGCACAAGGCTAAGATCAAGGGTCTTGATGCTCTACTCAGATGTGGTTTTTGTTGTAATGCCCACATTGGACACGTGGGCGTGTAGGGCTCCTTACCATCTCTTGCAACCTAGATAGCTCCATCTCTTGCAACCTAGATAGCTCCATCTTCATTTCTACTAGCTCTTGACACTTTTTCCTTTATCTTGGGAACTTGGGACAACCGTTCGCTAGATGTTGTGACCTTGTCTAAGGATCTAGCATAAGCTTTGTCTTGATTAGAGCTCCTGGAGCTTCTCTCCTTGAACTAGTCGCGTCCACTTGTATGGCCTCTTCAAAGACCCTAGCTAGTGCATCTCTCTGCAGGCAGCACGAGTTTCTTGCTAAGGCCTTATAGAGTTTCTCACTGCGTATTCCACATATAAATACTATGGAGACCGCTCTCTTGGTGGGTCATTCGTTAGTTGGGATTCTCTTATAGAGACTCTACACAAGGGTAACATAGTCCCTAATGTCCTCTTTGTTCTTCTGCTTGACATTCAGCAAAGCCGAATTATGAGATTGTCGGAGTACCTAGCCTCAGAGAATCTCTTAATGAAGAGATTCCTAAAGTTGTTGAAGTTGTTGCATTCCGCCTCATCCAAGCTTGTGTACCATGTCCTACACTTATCGCCTAGGCATAGGCCGAAAGCTTGCAAGTGCTAAGCAAGATCGGTGAGGCCGTTAGCCTCGCAGACCTGCTCGAATTATTCTATGAAACTATATGGGTTGTTGCTTGGCTGATATTTGCCTAGTTGCTTTGCAACTATAGGGATCTTCAATTGGCTCTTGGAGCCATGGGTGACTCCTAATCCTACAAGTAATGAGGCTGTGAAGGCTGCTGCACTCTGCTCTATTGACATATTGTCAATGAGCCGCTTCATAAGAAGCTCACTTAGTCACCTCTAGCGATCTCTGTCTTCATATTTGGTCGTGTTTGATTCCTATTCACTGGAGCTAACATGTGCTGGAATTCTTGCACCTCTATGTCCTACCCTGTAATCTCCTAGCTTGCTACTCTTGGTTGTAGGCTGCGATGCTCTGCAGCACCTTACGTGTTAATCTCCTCTCCTCCTTGAGATCTACGATGATGTCCTCTGATAGTCTACCATGGTGGTCCATTTGGGTTTGGAGATCATATTTACTCACCATGTGCTCGATTTCAACTAGGAAATCTCCCAAGTCGACCTCATCACTTTTGTGAGTCGCACTGGTTCCTGCCATATCTATGGCCTCTTGCTCCACCAAATTGTTGTTGTAGTTGGTCAAGTCAGGCATTGTTGTGTCTCCACTGGTGTCAATCATTCTATGCATCTGGCTCTCTGTGTTGGGTCTTTCTCTTGGTCCTACAGATGATGCCAGGAGGCATATTCCATAGTGGATTCCATGCCACGGTGGATTCCGTAAAATTTTATTACCGGGGCTCATACACAAAGTGGATTCTTTGTGCGAGAAGTTGATGGGGACGCCTATCCTTTTCGGGTGTTTTGTTAATTTTATGTGTACATGGGTGATTCTATAGCGGGTGATTCCGCAAAATACATATTTAAATTAATAAAAGTTTATGAGTTTAGAGTGCGCACTTGTGATAAATTAAGGTTAGGATTGATTTCTAACCAATTTATTTATGTAGCTGAAGACTGCTAGGTATTCACTTTTGTCGGTTTCATTGTATTATTTTTCTAACAATTGTGAATGCTTCAGTTGATGTGTAGAGCAAGCAGCGGTGGCAGTGGAAAGCATTGGAGGATAGCATGCATTCAAATTTATCATCAATTTTTTATGGGTGCGTATCTTAGGCATGGCACCTATATTTTGTCGCGCTTATTTATCAAAGTGCTTGATATTTATTTATTATTTTTGTATGCGTATGGGCGCACGATTTAAATATTTGTATTGGACATTGTATTTGGGTACCGCTTGACTTCTTGGGCGCCCATTAGCTTTAATTTTTTATTGGCACAAAAGCAAACTCAAAAGCTAAAACATGCTATTTTGTAATTTGGGCTATTATTTGAGCTTGAAGATGAATAATATATGAAAATACATGCTTTGTGGAGCGCTCACACAAGGCATGGGGGGAGATTGCACCCAATTGGTCTCTTGTTCATGTCGTGCAAGCTTTCTACATTGATTTGTGTGCAAAAAGTAGAGTTCTTTTGTTCTTGGGGACCTTCTAACGCTCACTACACGTGCATACGGCGACCGATCTGTGCACCAGCGGTATTAAAGCGAAGCTGAGATCATGAGCTTCCAATTACTTACCATCTTGCGTGAAGGCAGAGCTCCTCGAACGAACAAGCTCTACAGTCAGTTTCATTGCGAACGGTCGATACCATTGTGTTCCTGGCGGTCAAGAACCCCCTTCTGCACTCTCTGATCGCGAAGGACCAGTCTGTGTAAGCAAAGGCCGGACCACGTGGATATCTTCTTCTTCAAGTCGTCTGTATACAGTAAGCTTCCATAGCCAAAAAGCTTCAAAAGCTTTAATTCAAAGCTTAGTAAGCTTTATAAGAAGCTTATAAAAGCTTCAATCAACAAATTTTTAAATCGGCGGCAAGAGTATGTTCTGGGCGGCGTCGATTTCATCGCCAATGTCTTTTGATACACCAAAATCACCTTGTTGATTAAAGCTATTAAGCTTTTAAATCTTCCAAGTCTTTCAAGTCTTCTAAATCCTGCAAGTCATCTAAGTCACAAGGTTACTAAAGACTTACTCCAACAACTCTCATAAGGGCAGTTCACACGCAGAAGCACAGAATCAGTCTATTGCTCTCTGGTAGACTCTGTTCACACTTGCAGACTTGCTGAACCAGTTTTAGTAAGAATAGAAGTTCATATGCAGATTATACGCCGTTTCTACAACGGTTGTGACAACGAATTCTGCATACGTAAAGGAGAAAGACCACAAAAGCCAAACAAAATATACAAGCCTTGTGTACCCGCCTTTGAGCTACGCTCACCCCCCTAATAAGATTTCGAGAGTGTAAGGTCTTTTGGATTTTACAGGATGACTGAACAAAACATGGACGATTTTATGGCTGAAGGTGATTTACCCGAACCAACGATGGAGCAAAACTTGGATTTGATTATGATGCAGCTTGAAGAAGAATGAAGAGCCCGACAAGCTTTGCAAGTTCAATTGGCCAATCTGCAATGATCTATCACCGACCAAGATGGATCGCAACCTGAAGATCTTATACGACGCACTATCGATGCGATACTTGAAGCCCAATCCATCTGCAAAGAAACAAAGATAAGTAAAAGAAACTTCAAATTTTGTACTTTCAATGGATCACGAGATGGAAAGACTGTACTTGCATTTATCAGTCAATTTGATGATTACTTCCATGAAGAAACATATGCTGAGAAAGATAAAATTAAATATGTCACTAACCACTTAGTTGATCGAGCATCCTTATGGTGGACTGTGGTTCGCAAGAGCATTGAATGTCCCACTACCTGGGAGACTTTCCAAAAGAAGTTTTTGCAGAATTTCCTTCCTCCTCAATTCCATGAAAAAGCCATCAAGCAATGGGATCTTCTATAGCAAAGAGATCGTGAACCTATCTCCCAATACATAAACGTTTCTAGAATGCTCTACTACAACTACGCATGCTCAAAGATGTACATGAGGTAACTCACAAACGCAAGTTTTTGACTGGCCTACTTGGACATTACTATGCAGAAGTCAATATGTTCAAGCCAACAACCCTTGAAGATGCAATTTCCTTGGCTCATGACACTGAAGACAAGATTCAACGAAGAGACAAGCGACCACAACAATTTCCAACTAATGGTAACTATGGTTCCAAACAATTTAATTCAAATTTTCGAAGATTCAATCAAAGTCGTTTTCTTCCATCTTCATTCCGTAAGTCTTGGACACGACCACTTGCCTTGCCACCAAGCAACAATCCAAACCCTAAGCCATCCTCACAGTCAAATCCTAACATTCCTAAACTTCTTGCTATTACCAATAATGTATCTAAAGCCAAACCCATAGTTTGTTACAAATGCCATCAACCTGGACATCTAGTAGCCAATTGCCAAACCAAAAAGCCACCTGTCCATATTAATTATCTTGGCGCAATGGAAGAAGAAGAACGTGAGGAAATGCTTGACTTTACGGAAGATGATGACGACATTGGTACTACTTCGGATACTTTGCCAGGTATGCCAACTCCCCATTCTTTGTTAACAATGAAATGTTTTGTGCATGGTAAAGAAAAGACTATTTTACATGATGATGGGAGCACACATGACTTTATTTCTACAAAGTTAGTCAAAGAATTGAATTTACAAACTGTTTCTACACATTATCGCATCAAAGCTGCATTCCTAGGTACAAGATATAATGGAACACAAGAGGTGCATAATTTAGAAATTAAAATTGGTGAATATATTGAATGAAGGAATTTCCTAGTTGTACCTTTGCAGTCTAGTGACATTATATTAGGAATGCCTTGGCAACATCATTACAATCCTGACATAGATTATTCTACGCATTCAATTAAAAGTTATTTTCAAGGAAAGCAAATCGCATGGTATGCACGCTTCCAATAATTTTCCACTGCTTTCTCATGCTCAAGCTAAACGTGCATTACGTAAAAGTAGCAAATCTTATTTAATATGGGTGAATGAACTTCAAGCTAAAGAAAAACAGATGCATTCTAGGCATACACAATTTCTTGCCCAATTTCAAGATTGTTTTGCTGCTGATTTACCACCTGGACTACCACCTTCACGTCCTGAAGATCACAAAATAGATTTAATTCCTAGAACACAACCACCATGTAAAGCACCATATAGACATAACCAAATTGAACAGAAAGAAATTCAAAATCAAATAGAGGAATTGCTTAACAGAGGATTAATTCAACCTAGTAGTTCTCCATTTGGCGCATCTGTTTTATTAGTAAAGAAGAAAAATAATACTTATCGTATGTGCATTGATTATCGTGCCCTAAATAAAATTACTGTTAAGAATAGATATCCAATTCCTAGGGTAGATGATCTTATGGATAAATTACAAGGATTTTCCATCTTCAGTAAGATAGATCTTAAATCTGGTTATCATCAAGTAAGATTTGAAAAAATCTGATATATTCAAAACTGCATTTAGAACACAATTTGGACACTATGAATTTCTAGTTATGCCTTTTGGTCTAACTAATGCACCAGCCACATTTAGTCGTATGATGAATCGCATATTTCTGAAACATCAGCATTGTGTCATAGTATTCTTTGATGATATACTAGTATTCAGTAAAAATGAGAATAAGCATTACGAACATTTGTCTTTAGTTTTTAAGTTGTTAAAAGACAATCAATTATATGCTAATCCAGAAAAGAGTGAATTCTTTCAGACAGAAATTGAATATTTAAGACATGTTGTTTCATGAGAAGGTATTAAGGTTGACCCTAAAAAGATAGAGGCAATTTTAAATTGGCCCATACCCAAAAATGTGCATGAATTACATTCTTTTCTAGGTTATGCTAGTTTTTACAGAAAGTTTGTGAGGAATTTTTCATTACTTGCATTACCTTTGACAAAAATTTAAAGAAGGGTATTGTGTATAATTGGTCTGACAATCAACATGGTGCGCAGATCGGATGTTGTACGCTTGCGTAGTGAATGCCGGAAGGTCCCCAAGAACAATAGAACTCTACTTTTTGCACAAAATACAAGGTAAAAAGCATGAACGACATGAATAAGAGACCAATTGGGTGCAATCTTCCCCCATGCCTTGTGTGAGCGCTCCACAAAGCATGTATTTTATGTATTAATCATCTTCAAGCTCAAATAATAGCCCAAAATACAAAATAGCAAGCTTTTAGCTTTTGAGTTTGCTTTAGCACAAAATAGGAATAAAGCTAACGGGCGGTGCCCAAAGAGTCTGGCATGCCCAATACAATGTCCAAGTACAAATAACATAATCGTGCGCCCATGCGCATACAAAATAATAATAAATATCCAACGCCTCAATAAATAGGCGTGACAAAATATAGGCACCATGCCTAAGGTATGCGCCCATCAAAATATAAATGATAAATCGAATACTCGCTATCCTCCAATGCTTTCCTCCGCCACTGCTGTTATCTCTACACATCAACTGAAGCATTCACAATCGTTAGTAAAATAATACAATTAAACCGACAAAAGTGAATACCTAGCAGTCTTCAGCTACATAAATAAATCAACTGGTTAGAAATCAATCCTAACCTTAATTTATTATGAGTGCACACTCTAAACTCATAAACGTTTATTAATTTAATATGCATTTTGCAGAATCACCCGCTATGGAATCACCCATGTACACACTAAATTAATGAAATGCTCGAAAAGGACAGGCATCCCCATCAACTTCTCACACAAAGAATCCACTTTGTGTATGAGCCCCGGTCATCAAAGTTTACGGAATCCACCGTAAAACCTCACGGAATACCGTGGCACGGAATCCACCGTGAAATATGCCTCCTCGCATCATACCCCTGGGGTGGGATAGCAATTGACCTCAATTGCTATTAGCTCAATGTGGAGCTAACAGAGTAGGGAAAGCATTTAAGTCTCTAGCGTGCATCCATTGTGCTTCTTCTACAGGATGATTCTTAAATTTAACTAGATATCTAGAATATCTTCGGCCAGTTCTAGTGGTCATAAAATCAGTATCTATGATAGCTTCAGGTTCAAGTATTTCAGTCTCTTCCTTTAACAAAGGTGGGTTTTCATAAACAGGGTGTACAGGTAATTGGCCTCTAAAGGGTCTTAATAAACTAACATGAAATGTGTTGTGAATTTTCCAGTGAGGTGGTAATTCTAACTTGAATGCATTTTCATTAATTTTATGAATGATCCTAAATGGCCCATAGAATCTAGGGGCTAATTTAACAACTGGGTGTCTATCTACACTTTGTAGTCTACGTTTTTCTATTCTCAACCAAACATAGTCATCAACTTTGAAATTCATTGCTTGTCTTTTCTTATTGGCTTGTTTGGTATATGATTGCTGGGCTTTGGCAATCATGGCTTTAACCTCATCAAAAATAGTATTGTGCATACTAGCAATATCATCAGCACTCTGAATTCTATTTGACAAAGATGCAACAAGTGTAGACAATCTATAACCATAAATCACTTCAAACGGTGCTTTCTTTGTAGATGTGTGTGGTGTATTGTTATATGCAAACTGTAATAAATGCAAATGTGTGTCCCATGTCTGAGGTTTAAAAATAGTATAAGCACGTAAAAGATCTAGAATAGTGCTATTAGTGGCTTCTGTTTGTCCATTGGTTTCAGGATGAAATGCATATGAGAAATCAATTTTTGTGCCTAGGTTAGCAAACAGAGTAATCCAAAATTTGTTACAAAATCTAGAATCACGATCAGAAATAATAACTTTTGGTAATTCATGGTTAGTGAAAACAGTTTTCAAAAACAATTGTGCTGCTTGTGATGCTGTTAAAGTTTTCTTACATGGAATGAAATATGCTTGTTTACTAAACCTGTCTACTACTGTCCAAATCATATCATGGTTAGATTTAGTATTAGGTAAACCAGTAATAAAATCCATAGAAATTTGTTCCCATGGTCTCGATGGAATAGACAAAGGCATAAGTAATCCATACTGTTTACCATGATGTCTCTTAACTCTTTGACAAATCAAACATTCAGAAACAAAGTTAGATACATCAGTGTCCATATGTGGCCAATAAAAATCTTTAGTTAATGTACGTAAAGTAGATATGATACCTCTACGACCTTGATATGGAGGACAATGAATCTCATTCAAAACAAAAGATCTGAATGGAACTGTAACACATAATCTCTTTTTATAAAACATAAATCCATCATTATAAGATAGTGAATCAACAGGAATCAAGTTATTTTGAGTTAATTTATTTCAATCAGCATGAAAAGTAATGTCCTGATGATAAGTATCTTTCATAGGAATTAAAGAATCAAATGATATAACAGAAATATTATGAATGGCAGGTCTTCTACTTAATGCATCAGCCACTACATTTTCTTTATCGGGTTGGTATTGAATGATAGGATGAAAACTCTGGATAAAGGATGCCCATTTGATATGTCGGTCAGATATCTGGGGTTGGCTAAGTAAATGTCTAATACTTTGCTGATCGGTCTTAATCATAAATTCTGAACCCATTAAGTAGTGTTTCCACTGTCTTAATGCTTGTACAACAGCTAATAATTCTTTGTCATATGTGGAATATTTCAGTTCAAAGGGTTTCAGCTTACAACTAGAATAGGCTATGGGATGATTGTCCTGCATAAGTACGGCTCCTATTCCAGATCCGCTGGCATCAGTCACTACTAAAAAGAATGGTCTATTAAGATCGGGCAATTGTAATACAGGAGCATGGGTTAATGCATGTTTCAATAAGTCAAAGGATTTCTGTTGATTATCGCACCAATAATAAACAATTCCTTTCTTCAGAAGTTTGGTTAATGGTAAAGCAAGTAATGAAAAATTACGTACAAACTTCCTATAGAAACTAGCAAGACCTAAGAATGATCGTAACTCATGCACATTTTTAGGTATAGGCCAATTCAATATTGCATCTATTTTCTTAGGGTCAACTTTAATTCCATCAGATGATACAATATGACCTAAATACTCAATTTCTGTTTTAAAGAATTCACTCTTTTCCGAATTTGCATACAGTTGATTATCTTTTAATAACTAGAAAACCAATGACAAATGCTCATAATGTTCTTTCTCATTTTGACTAAACACCAAAATATCATCAAAGAAGACAATAACACAATACTGATATTTTAAAAATATACGATTCATCATTCTACTAAATGTAGCAGGTGCATTAGTCAATCCGAAAGGCATCACTAAAAATTCATAATGACCAAACTGTGTCCTAAATGCAGTCTTGAATATGTCTGACTTATCTAGTCTCACCTGATGATAACCAGACTTAAGGTCTATTTTACTAAATATGGCAGATCCTTACAGTTTATCCATAAGGTCATCAACTCTAGGAATTGGATACCTATTCTTTACAGTGATCTTATTTAAAGCACGATAGTCAATGCACATACGATAGGTATTATTCTTTTTCTTGACTAACAGAACAGGTGCACCAAATGGAGAACTACTACGTCTAATCAATCCTCTATTTAGTAATTCCTCAACTTGACTTTGAATTTCTTTTTGCTCTATCTGGTTATGCCTATATGGTGCTTTACAAGGTGGTTGTGTACCAGGAATCAAATCTATTTTATGGTCTTCTGGACGTGAAGGAGGTAAACCAAGTGGTAGATCTTCGGCAAAACAGTCTTTAAAATGTGCAAGAAATTCTTTATGCCTAGGGTGCATATGATTTTCTTTAACTTGCAGTTCATTCACCCAAATGAGATAGGATTTACTACTTTTGCGTAATGCACGTTTAGCTTGAGTATGCGAAAGTAGTTGGTGCGCAGATCGGTCGCAGTATGCTCACGTAGTGAATCCCGGAAGGTCCCCAAGAATAATGAACTCTACCTTTTTGCACAAAAAACAATGTAAAAGCATGAACGACAAGAAGCAAGAGACCAATTGGGTTCAATCTCCCCCCATGCCTTGTGTGAGCGCTTCACAAAGCATGTATTTTATGTATATTTCCATCTTCATGCTCAATAATAGCCCAATTTACAAAAATATGACAAGCTTTTAGCTTTTGAGTTTGCTTTCTACAAAAATAGGAAATAAAGCTAATGGACGGTGCCCATAGAGTCTGGCACGCCCAATCTCAATGTCCAAATAGAAATAACATATCCGTGCGCATAGGCGCATACAAAATAATAATCAATAATCAATGCCTCAATAGACATAACAAAATATAGGCGTGGCGCCTATCAAAATATAATCCAAAGGTCGAATACTCGCTAGACTCCAATGCTTTCCTCCGCCACTACTGCTATCTCTACACATCAACTGAAGCATTCACAATCGTTAGTAAAATAATACAATTAAATCGACAAAAGTGAATACCTAGCAGTCTTCAGCTACATAAATAAATCAACTGGTTAGAAATAAATCCTAACCTTAATTTATTACGAGTGCACACTCTAAACTCATAAACGTTTATTAATTTAATATGCATTTTGCGGAATCACCCGCTATGGAATCACCCATGTACACACTAAATTAATGAAACGCCCGAAAAGGACAGGCGTCCCCATCAACTTCTCGCACAAAGAATCCTCTTTGTGTATGAGCCCCGGTCATCTAAGTTTACGGAATCCACCGTGGAATATGCCTCCTGGCATCATACCCCCGGGGTGGGATAGCAATTGACCTCAATTGCTATTAGCTCAATGTGGAGCTAACAGAGTGGGGAAAGCATTTAAGTCTCTAGCGTGCATCCATTGTGCTTCCTCTACAGGATGGTTCTTAAATTTTATTAGATATCTAGAATACCTTCGGCCAGTTCTAGTGGTCATGTAGTCAGTGTCTATGATGGCTTCTGGTTCAAGTATTTCAGTCTCTTCCTCTAATAAAGGTAGGTTTTCATAAACAGGGTGGATAGGTAATTGGCCTCTAAATGGTCTCAATAAACTAATGTGAAATGTATTGTGAATTTTCCAACGAGATGGTAATTCTAACTTAAATGCATTATCATTAATCTTATGAATGATTCTAAATGGTCCATTGAATCTAGGAGCTAATTTGACAACTGGATGTCTATCTACACTTTGCAGTCTACGTTTTTCTATTCTAAGCCAAACATAATCATCAACTTTGAAATTCATAGCTTGTCTTTTCTTGTTGGCTTGTTTGGTATATGATTGTTGGGCTTTAGCAATCATATCCTTAACCTCATCAAAAATACTGTTATGCATACTAGCAATATCATCAGCACTTTGAATTTTATTAGACAAAGATGCAACAGGTGTAGATAATCTATATCCATAAATGACTTCAAAAGGTGCTTTCTTTGTAGATGTGTGCGGTGTATTGTTATATGCAAACTGTAATAAATGCAAATGAGTATCCCATGTCTGAGGTTTGGAGATAGTATATGCACGTAAAAGATCTAGAATGGTGCTGTTTGTGGCTTCTGTTTGTCCATTTGTTTCTGGATGAAATACAGATGAGAAATCAATCTTTGTGCCTAGATTTGCAAACAGTGTAATCCAAAAATTGTTACAAAATCTAGAATCACGATCTGAAATGATCACTTTTGATAATCCATGGTTAGTAAAAACAGTTTTCAAAAATAACTGTGCTGCTTGTGATGCTGTTAAAGTTTTCTTACATGGAATGAAATATGCTTGCTTACTAAATCTATCTACAACTGTCCAAATCATGTCATGGTTAGATTTAGTATTTGGTAAACCAGTAATGAAATCCATAGAAATATGTTCCCAAGGTTTAGATGGAATAGACAAAGGCATTAGTAATCCATATTGTTTACCACGATGTCTCTTTATTCTTTGACAAATCAAACATTCAGAAACGAAATTAGATACATCTGCATCCATATGCGGCCAATAAAAATCTTCAGTTAACATGCGTAATGTAGATATGATACCTCTATGAGCTTGATATGGGGGACAATGAATTTCATTCAAAACAAAAGATCGGAATGGAATAGTAACACACAGTCTCTTTTCAAAAAACATAAATCCATCATTATATCTTAATGAATCAACAGGAATGAAATTGTTTTGAACTAATTTTTGCCAATCAGAATGAAAAGTAATATCCTGGTGATAAGCATACTATTGGTTTGGCTTTGATTACATTATTTGCAATGGCTGGAAGTCTGGGTACATTTGGATTTGCTTGTGGAATAGGCTTAGGATTTGGATTGACATTGGATGGTAATGCAGGTGGTTTAGTCCAATTCTTGCGGAAAGATGGTGAAGAGAAACGACCTGGATTAAACCTTCTAAAATTGGAATTGAATTGTTTAGATCCATAATTACCATTGGTTTGGAATTGCTGTGGTCATCTGTCTCTACCGCGTAACTTATCTTCAGTGTCGTGAGCTAGTGAGATGGCGTCTTCAAGGGTAGCAGGCTTGAACATGTTCACTTCAGCGTAGTAATGTCCAAGAAGTCCAGACATATACTTCCGCTTATGTGTCGTCTCTGGTACATCTTCAAGCATGCGTAGCTGTAGGAGTGCATTCCAAAAACGCTCTGTATACTGTGGAATAGGCTCACGATCCCGTTGTTGAAGTAGATCCCATTGCTTGATAGCCTTCTCATGAAATTGCGGTGGAAGGAAATTCTGCATGAACTTCTTCTTGAAATCTTCCCAAGTAGCAGGACATTCTATGCTCTTGCGTACTACAGTCCACCAAAGTGATGCTCTGTCTACCAAATGATTAGTAACACACTTGATTTTATCTTTTTCTGGATAAGTTTCCTCATGGAAATAGTCATCAAACTGGCTAATGAATGATAAAACAGTCTTTCCTTCTCGTATGCCATTGAAAGTGCGAAATTTGAAACTTCGTTTACTTATCTTGGATTCCTTGCGAATGGTTTGTGCTTCAAGAGTGGCATCAATGGTACGTCAAATCAAATCTTCAGCTTGAGGTTCTTCTTTGTCGGTGGACGCTCTTTGTAATTTTGTCAATTGCGCTTGCAATGCTTGCCTAGCCCTTCGTTCTTCTTCCAATTGCAGCATAATTAGATCCAGCTTTTGTTCCATGGTAGGCTCAGGTAAGTCGTCTTCAGCCATAGGATCATCCATATGTGGGGTCGTCATCCTGTAAAACTCAAAAGACCTTTCTCACTCAAAATCAGGTTAGCGGGATGAGCGTAGCTCAAATTCGGGGTTACAAGGCTATGTGTTTTTGGGTATTTCTTTCTCAATTTTTAGAAAATCTGCAATATTTCCGTCTTGGTTTGCTGAAAATACTTCAGTGAACCTGTAGATAGGTAGAATACTTTGCCACGAACAACTTTCCAGTTCAGAATTTTTGCATAGGAACAGCCCTTCTAGGAGTTTTAAACACTAGTCAGTTCTGACTCTAGTTGACTAGTCTGACTTGCAGAGTTGCAGACTTTGCCGACTTGCAGAGTTGCAGACTTACAGAACTTAGACCGACTTGATGAACTTGCAGGACTTGATTCCAGTCGACTTGCAGAACTTGACTTTTGATGCGCAGGACCCGGAGTTTGGTGACTTTCTTGCCCTGTGTGACTTGCAGAAACCTTAGCTTTGACTTAGGAGATTAAGCTTGAAAAGCTTAATGAAGGCGTCGACTGATTTCGTGGGGGGGGGCCGTTTTGTGGACATCGCGAAAAACGTGGAAGGCTCCTCAGATACCACGATGTCAAATTTGAAGCAATTAAGCTTCTTTTCCAAGCTTTGTTGATTAATAATGTTAAGCTTTAAAGCTTGAGGAAAAGAAAATACTCTGTTTATCCATGACTTGATGAAGGAGATGGATGCGTGGTCCTCCGCCTACACAGCCTGGTCCTTCACGATCTGACAGTAGAAACAGGGGTTCTTGATTGCCAGAAGTCTGCCTGTATCGACGGTTCGCGATGAGATTGACTGTAGAGCCCGATCGTTCCTGGAGCTCCGCCTTCGCTCGAGATGGGTAGCGATTGGAAGCTCTTGATCTCAGCTCCGCTCTGATACCACTGGTGCGCAGATCGGTCGCAGTATGCTCACGTAGTGAATCCCGGAAGGTCCCCAAGAACAATGAACTCTACCTTTTTGCACAAAAAACAATGTAAAAGCATGAATGACAAGAAGCAAGAGACCAATTGGGTTCAATCTCCCCCCATGCCTTGTGTGAGCGCTTCACAAAGCATGTATTTTATGTATATTTCCATCTTCATGCTCAATAATAGCCCAATTTACAAAAATATGACAAGCTTTTAGCTTTTGAGTTTACTTTCTACAAAAATAGGAAATAAAGCTAATGGACGGTGCCCATAGAGTCTGGCACGCCCAATCTCAATGTCCAAATAGAAATAACATATCCGTGCGCATAGGCGCATACAAAATAATAATCAATAATCAATGCCTCAATAGACATAACAAAATATAGGCGTGGCGCCTATCAAAATATAATCCAAAGGTCGAATACTCGCTAGACTCCAATGCTTTCCTCCGCCACTACTGCTATCTCTACACATCAACTGAAGCATTCACAATCGTTAGTAAAATGATACAATTAAACCGACAAAAGTGAATACCTAGCAGTCTTCAACTACATAAATAAATCAACTGGTTAGAAATAAATCCTAACCTTAATTTATTACGAGTGCGCACTCTAAACTCATAAACGTTTATTAATTTAATATGCATTTTGCGGAATCACCCGCTATGGAATCACCCATGTACACACTAAATTAATGAAACGCCCGAAAAGGACAGGCGTCCCCATCAACTTCTCGCACAAAGAATCCTCTTTGTGTATGAGCCCCGGTCATCTAAGTTTACGAAATCCACCGTAAAACCTCATGGAATCCACCGTGGCACGGAATCCACCGTGGAATATGCCTCCTAGCATCAGTAGTGGAAAAGCATTAGATGCATGCATACCATACAATGTAAGATGTTTTCCTTGAAAGTTAATATTAATTGAATGTGCGGAATAATCTATATCTGGGTTATGCTAATGACGCCAAGGCATACCTAAAATAATGTCACTCGATTGTAATGGGACAACTAGAAAATTTCTTCTTTCAGTATATTGACCAATTTGAATTTCTAAGTCATGCTTGTTGCGCTTATTTATCAAAGTACTTGATATTTATTTATTATTTTTGTATGCGTATGGGCGCACGATTTAAATATTTGTATTGGACATTGTATTTGGGTACTGCCTGACTTCTTGGGCACCCATTAGCTTTAATTCTTTATTGGCACAAAAGCAAACTCAAAAGCTAAAGCATGCTATTTTGTAATTTGGGCTATTATTTGAGCTTGAAGATGAATAATATATGAAAATACATGCTTTGTGGAGCGCTCACATAAGGCATGGGGGGAGATTGCACCCAATTGGTCTCTTGTTCATGTCATGCAAGCTTTCTACATTGATTTGTGTGCAAAAAGTAGAGTTCTTTTGTTTACTACGTGCGCATACGGCGACCGATCTGTGCACCAACAGATCATAATTTTTGATGGCTCGTCTAGGTCTAAGGGTCGTCTCCTATTGGTGGGCTCATTTAGCTTATTATTTCTGGGTGCATTCCTTTCTTTATTACAAACAACCTTCAACTTATGTACACTTTGAGTGTGCGTGGTGTTCTTTTTATGCACTGTGCGAAATCAGGCTTTCAATTTTGTTAAGTCCACTTCAAGTGTCGAAGATGGTTGTGGGGTGCAAATGTAGGATGATAGATGCATGTCTCTCACTCCCTTCTACGTTCTCGACTAGATATGCTCCAAGGTTTAGTTGTTGTCCACTCTTAGGGGTTTCTAGGGTCTCTACTATGTCTTTCAGCTTGATCAAATCTTAATCGGGGTTTATGGGTCGATTTGTGGCTCTAAGGAGGTTAGATAGCTAGCAAGTCTGTTAACATTGCTTCTAAGTGTATAGGTCTCATTTCGCACAATCAGGGGGCTCCACAAGCTGTCCAATGCGTTTGGAAGGCTACCAGAAGGTTTTCCTGCTATAGAAAGTGCTATACTTTGCTCGAGATGTGTTGGATTAGTCAATTTTCACCATCAACCTTTCGTTCGGATTTGACAGGGTCTGATTCTTAGTGTTTGATTCCTAGAATCGGATGTCCAAGTGCGGGTGGTCCAATTTTCATTTGTCTGATTCTAACGTGTTTGATTTCCAAGCGGTCCAATTTTAGGCATCCAAATTTTGTGAGTCCAATTGTTCAATAGTCCATAGTCCAATTTCCAATTGTTCAAATCAGACGAACCACGTGTTTGATCGGACGGGTTGGGTGGTATCCAAGTGGTCCGATTATCCAGATTGGGGCATCAAAGCCCAATTTTGGGAATGGGACTTTGTGACTCGCATCTAATTTTGATGGATTTGGTTCCAATCGATGCAAAAATTGAATTGATGGTCACAATTTTAGGCATGCCAGGCCACACAAACCTCCATAATGCAAAAATAGACGAGGGGCAAGGTTTGTATATACCTGGTATGGTTGGAAAACACCCGTATGTGATGATCGATTCGTGCTTTGGCCATGGACTCTCTCTCTCTCTCTCTCTCTCTCTCTCTCTCTCTCTCTCTCTCTCTCTCTCTCTCTCTCTCTCTCTCTCTCTCTCTCTCTCTCTCTCTCTCTCTCTCTCTCTCTCTCTCTCTCTCTCTCTCTCTCTCTCTCTCTGTGGAGAAGCTAAAAATGAGCCTTTCACCCCTCTTCCTTGGGTCTTAAACCCTTGTTCTAATGCCCTATCATTGTCTACTCATGCCTTGTCAATGGATTTCAACCCAATTTTTTCCCTGTTTTTGCCTTGTTTTGGGCCTGCTTACAGCAACAATCCTAAAGCTAATCGCTTCAATCTCTCGATCCTACCCTACTCTAAATGCAACAAAAATCACAACTTAAGTACTGAAATGATTTATCCTACTTGACTAATCATTAAAACACAAAATAATTAATTGCATTGAAGATTAAACTCTAAAATCTTCTACATACATCAAGCATCAGTTCGAGGATGAAACCCTACTTCAACACTTGATTTGAAGCACGCAAGTACTTGAGCTTGAATTTGTTGGTCCCAGCAACGGAACCAAAATGTAGTGGGAGCTCACACTCAACCGTCAAGATCCATGGAATGCTTATTGTTCAAGAGTTTCAAGCGAGCTCTAATGACTATCTCTCACCTAGCTAGCATGCCTCCGATCCCACAGGTGTAGTGAGCTTACCTTGATTCCTGAATGAGTGGCCTCCTCTTACAAGCACTTTGATAGCTCGATGATCCTAGTTGAACACAATCAACCTCAAGATATGATAAATAAGTAAATATATGTCCATGTGAGGAGATATTGTTGGACTCATCAATTAAAACACCAAATCATGGACTACCTGAAACCTTTTCAATTGTACTTTTCATAAGAGATAATGCCATGCAAAAAATCATTTCAGCACATGCCTTATCATCATTATAAAGACTAGTAGTGTATAGTGCATGGCAATCTTGCAATAAGCTTATCATTTCAGGAAACATAGAAAATGGCAAAGTTTTCTTCACAATCAAATATGTAGCTCTAAATAATGAAAGTGATGCCTCATATTTTACTTCTCTTATTTTTTAAACACTCTTCTAAATGGACTCTTTTTCTTCAAGTAAAATAGCTTTCATAGCAAACTTATGACATGATGTGCAAACATGGGATTTTAAGTTGCTAATTTTAAAATTTATAGACCCGCCTTTCGAATATGCTCTATGTGGATGCGGTTATTTCAAACAAAGTTTACAATACATTTTTACTTCATCTCTATCATAAACAAGCCATTTAAATTGGTCTAGCCAATCCTCTTGAAAAAGTAAGCGTCCTTTTTTTATTTCAAATTTAGCCCTTTCTTCAAGTGACGTGTTATCGAATGATTCATTTGAAGATAACACATTAACTTAAGTTGAGCCCTCAATATTATCCATATTTTCTCTTACCTTTTTAGAACGATGCTTGTCTATGTTTTCAATCGTTAGGAGAAATATGGTCTCTCTTTTTTACCCCTTAAGGAGTCAATATATGGGCCTGACCAATGAGAGAGTTGGGATTCTAGATTCATGTAACATGAATCTTCTAGCCATAACTTGGCCCAAATCTTTTCTCAACAATAAAATAAGAAAAAATGTGGGGAATACAATGTTGTCACTTGTTGGAAGTTTGTAACTTGAATTTTCATTTTCTTATTTTTTTATGTTTGACTTTTCATTTCTCCCCTTTTCAGTTTCCCCCTCTTTCTTAGGCAAAACTCAAATTTACAATATCTCTCTCACTACTCTTTTCTTGACAAAATTTTACAACCTCATTGTTGCTTGCCCTATCTATAATCCTGTGAAATTTCATTTCCTCCACACAAACATAGAGTGAGTTTCACATGCTTTATGAGAGCAGAGCTTATTCTACTAATGCCTTAAGATTTTCTTTACAAAACTTTACATGTATATTGTTCTCCTCCATGGATGTTCTATTGTAAAGTTTTATCTTGTTTGGACAAAACCTGTGCAAGTTATGTGCATCCTTTGACATGTAATTTCTTTTCTTTTGGTACTCTAGAAGTCTCTTACAGTCAAGAACAATGATCTTTTGAACACTCAACTTCTTCTTCAACATCTTAGGGTTTCACTATAAACAAAGATACAATTATTTTGTCTTTTTTTTTGTTGCTCCGCAGTTAAAAGTTATCTCATTTGAATAAAATGTATGCAAGTTATATGTATATTGAGATTTTCTTTGTTTTTTTACTCCAAGAATCTTAGAGGATGGAGAACAATGATTTTTTAAAAATTCAATTTCTTCAACATATTTGGGCTTCTTTGCAAAGAGACCCACATGTATATTGTCATTTTTTTATGTTGCTTCATGGTTGAGTTTCAACTCATTTGAACAAAGCCTACGTAAGTTATATGTATGCTTTGACCCGAGATTTATTTTTTCTTTGTACTCTAGGAATTTATCAGTGAATGAGAAATGGTCTTGTTATAAGTCAACTTTTTGTTCAACATCTCTGGACTTCTTTGTGAAAAGAATTACAAGTACAATTTTTAAAAAAAAATTGTTACATTTAAGTTTCACTTCATTTGGAGAGAACATTTGCAAATTATACATATGTTGTTAGGTAACTTTTCTATTTGGTTATTATAGATGTCTTCACGGAGGAAAAACATCAGTAACATACTTACAATGGAGATCTTCAATAGAAAATATAGTGGCAGTAATTGGATTTGTGATAAGTACTATATGTTGGATTGGATTTCGATGCACCCAAGTACTCGAGGGAGTTTCAAGGTCAGGCATAAGGATGTTGCAAACCCTAACTAACATTGAAAATGTAGAATTTTAGAGTTCAAAAAAGTGTTTAATGGAACAAGTATAGTAATAGAAGTGTTGATCCAACATGTTTATATGCACAAACAAATCTTTGTACACGACGAGAACTACATTGCAAATTATAGAAAAAATAGTAAGTTTTTAAATTTTATCATTGTTTATTCTTTTGCATCAAATTTTAAAAAAAATCTTTGCAATGTTCTAATTAAATCTTATTTTACTGACAACTCTATATCCATCAACTTTGTATGAATGGCAGAATGTGGAATGTTTGAGCAGCAAGATACATGTTTGGCATGAAGACATAGGTTCTTTGATCTATGATAATAACTCTACAAGTCAACTTGCAACTCAAAATATCTTTTTTTATAATTCATTGTATGCAGAAGAAAGCTAGAGATTGTAGCATATCCCATTGCCGCCACTATCTAGTGATGAATGGTTGATTGGTAGCATGGAGTTGTCAGAAGCATGCAAGTTCAACATAAAATTTGACATCAATAGTGCTATGAAACCCACCACAAAGCTCCAAAGATGTGCATCTTAGTTGGTTCCATTCTCATTTTTTACACATTTGTTTGGTTCATGTGATGTTCTGAAGAAAACAAAGATTACTTATCCATGAAAGTGTCCATCCCAAGAATGGAAAAGTCAGCTATTGGGTGAGTCTTGGCAAGTCAAAAGAACACATTTTGATGAGACAATTGAGTGCAGGGTCAACCAATCTGATCTCACATTCAAGTAAATCTTTTTTTATTACTTTGCATGCCTTGATTTAATTGACATAGGTCTTGCTTAGATGAATTGTTGTGTTAGTCGCATTTACTTACCATTACATGTATTTCATCACTAGACAAACTTTGCACATTTGCTTTTGATATTTAAGATGGTGACTTTTGCGAGGGGAGTGGATCAGCTTGGATCAAGATACTCGAGATGAGACACATGCAGCTCTCATAGATGTGGTTATCTTATAGGATGGTCATAATTCTTTTTTGTGGTCGGTGTGTAGAGAGTCATTTGCCCTTTTTCTTTTCTGAGACAAGAAATCCAATTAATGTTCAATGAGCCCCTCTACAACTTCTATTTCAAGTTAGATAATAGAAAAGTCAGGATTCGTAGAGAGAGCAATCCATGACATCTAAACAATGTGCTTCTCCACATATCCTTGAGATAGTGGAATCCTTGTAAATTTTTTATATAAAGAATGAATATAAACTTTTTAAAGCTTCTAAGTACTTTCAATTTTGATAATCTTACTTTACTGTGATCCAAGAGTGCGATAATACATACTATAATTAGTCAATTGTGCTGGTTAAAATCATAATTAAATTGAAGGCTGGAGTTCTATAATGTATGGAATATTGTCTTTGCATAATGATATATCGTAGCTCATCTCTTCTACTCATTTCTTAAATTTAAATATTAAATTGGATCTAATGAGATTTTGAAGGTCTTTTAGATTTCTTTTCTTAAAAAAATTCTATATTTTCTCTGGTTGGACTTGAATATACTAAGTGATCCAAGCATATTCAAGGATATAATAATGTGGAACGAAGCGTTTGTTTATATGAGTAATTTTAGTGGTGATTTTAAAGTATTGAAATAAAAAAACTAAGGTAAGAGTTTTAATTTGAAACTTTAGGGTTAAAAATTTTATAAGAATCTTTATTTAAGACCCTAAATACATAAAAGCTATAACTCATTACTAATTTTCACTTTCATTCTCTACTTCCCTACATTTGTGCTCTCCTTCCTTTTGTCTTTCTATGCGATGGCTACCACTCCTGCCTTCGCTGCATGGATTAGCTCCAAACGCTACACGCACATAGGAGACTAGATATACCCTGGGTTTTGCATGACCTTGAGTCTAGAGAACTTGCTTTTCATTATAGACCCTTGGTGCACAGATCGGTCGCCATATGCGCGCGTAGTGAGCGTCAGAAGGTCCCCAAGAATAAAAGAACTCTACTTTTTACACAAAAACCAATGAAGAAAGCTTGCACGACATGAACAAGAGACCAATTGGGTGCAATCTCCCCCCATGCCTTGTGTGAGCGCTCCACAAAGCATGTATTTTATATATTATTCATCTTCAAGCTCAAATAATAGCCCAATTTACAAAATAGCACGCTTTAGCTTTTCAGTTTGCTTTTGTGCCACTAAAGAATTAAAGCTAATGGGCGCCCAAGAAGTCAGGCAGTACCCAAATACAATGTCCAATATAAGTATTTAAATCGTGCGCCCATGCGCATACAAAAATAATAAATAAATATCAAATGATTTGATAAATAAGCACAACAAAATATAGGTGCCATGCCCAAGATACGCACCCATAAAAAATTGATGATAATTTGAATACACGCTATCCTCGAATGCTTCCCACTGCCACCGCTACTTGCTCTACAAATCAACTGAATCATTCACAATTGTTAGAAAAATAATACAATTAAACCGACAAAAGTGAATACCTAGCAGTCTTCAGCTACATAAATAAATTGGTTAGAAATCAATCCTAACCTTAATTTATTACGAGTGTGCACTCTAAACTCATAAACGTTTATTATTTAAATATGTATTTTGCGGAATCACCTGCTATGGAATCACCCATGTACACATAAAATTAACAAAATGCCCGAAAAGGATAGGCATCCCCATCGACTTTTCGCACAAAGAATCCACTTTGTGTATGAGCCCCTGTAATAATAAAATTTTACAAAACCCATTGCAAAACCTCACGAAATCCACTGCGGAATATGCTTTCTGGCATCATACCCCCGGGGTGGGATAGCAATTGTCCTCAATTGCTATTAGCTCAACTTGGAGCTAACAGAGTGGGGAAAGCATTTAGGTCTCTAGCGTGCATCCATTGGGCCTCTTCAACAGGATGGTTTTTAAACTTGACAAAATATCTAGAATATCTACGGCCAGTTCTAGTGGTCATAAAGTCAGTATCTATAATAGTTTCAGGCTCAAGTATTTCAATTTCATCATCTAGCAAAGGACGGTTTTCATAAACAGGGTGTACAGGTAATTGGCCTCTAAAAGGTCGTAATAAACTGATATGGAAGGTATTGTGGATTTTCCAATGTTGTGGTAGTTCTAGTTTAAATGCATTGTCATTGATTTTGTGTATGATCTTGAATGGTCCATAAAATCTAGGTGCTAATTTCACAACTGGGTGTTTATCTACACTTTGTAATCTTCATTTTTCAATTTGTAACCAGACATAATCATCAACTTTAAAATTCATAGCCTGTCTTTTCTTGTTTGCTTATTTTGTATATGATTGTTGGGCTTTGGCAATCATATTTTTAACTTCATCAAAAATAGTGGCATGCATGTTAGCAATATTATCACCAGTTTGAATTTTGTTTGATAATGATGCAACAGGTGTAGGCAATCGATATCCATAAATAACTTCAAATGGTGCTTTCTTTGTAGCTGTATGTGGTGTATTATTATATGCAAACTGAAGTAAATGTAGATGTGTATCCCATGTGTGTGGTTTTAAAATGGTGTAAGCACGTAAAAGATCTAAAATAGTACTGTTAGTAGCTTCTGTTTGACCGTTTGTTTCAGGATGAAATGCAGATGAAAAATCAATATTTGTTCCTAAGTTAGCAAACAAAGTAATCCAAAAATTGTTACAAAATCTAGAATCACGATAAAAAATAATGACTTTTGGTAAACCATGGTTAGTAAACACAGTTTTCAAAAACAATTGAGCAGCTTGAGATGCAGTTAAAGTTTTCTTGCATGGAATAAAATATGCTTGTTTGCTAAACCTATCTACAATAGTCCAAATCATATCATGATTAGCTTTAGTGTTAGATAAACTAGTGATAAAATCCATTGAAATCTGTTCCCATGGTCGTGATGGAATAGATAATGGCATTAGTAAACCATATTGTTTACCATGGTGTCTTTTAACTCGTTGACAAATTAAACATTCAGATACAAAATTAGATACATCAGTGTCCATGTGTGGCCAATAAAAATCTTCAATCAATGTACGCAAAGTAGATATAATTCCTCTATGACCTTGATATGGAGGACAATGAATTTCATGCAAAAGAAATTATCGAAATAGAACTGTCACACATAATCTTTTTTCATAAAACATGAATCCATTAGTATAAGATAGTGAATCAATAGGAATCCAATTATTTGCAACTAGTTTATTCCAATAAGCTTGAAAAGTAGGATCCTGATGATAAGTATCTTTCATAGGGATAAGGGAATCAAATGATATCACAGAAATATTGTGAATTGTTGGTCTTCTACTCAAAGCATCAGCTACAACATTCTCTTTTCCAGGTTGATATCGTATAAGGGGATGAAAACTTTGAATAAAAGCGGCCCATTTAATGTGTCGGTCAGATATTTGTGGTTGACTAAGGAGATGTCTAATGCTTTGTTGGTCAGTTTTGATCATAAATTCGGATCCCATTAAATATTATTTCCATTGACGTAAGGCTTGTACTACACCTAGCAATTCTTTGTCATAGGTAGAATATTTAAGTTTAGATGGTTTGAGTTTGCAACTAGAGTAGGCTATGGGATGATTATCTTGCATAAGGATTGCTCCTATTCCAGATCCACTAGCGTCAGTAACTACTAAAAAGAATGGTCTATTGAAATCAGGTAATTGTAATACAAGAGCATGAGTTAGAGCATGTTTCAACAAATCAAAGGATTTTTGTTGATTGTCAAACCAATTATACACAGTACCCTTTTTTAAAAGTTTTATCAAAGGTAATGCAAGTAATGAGAAATTCCTCACAAACTTTCTGTAAAAACTAGCAAGACCTAGAAAAGAACGTAATTCATGCACATTTTTGGGTATGGGCCAATTTAAAATTGCTTATATCTTTTTAGGGTCGACTTTAATACCTTCTAATGAAATAATATGTCCTAAATATTCCATTTCTGTTTGGAAGAATTCACTCTTTTCTGGATTAGCATATAATTGATTGTCTTTTAATAACTTAAAAACTAAAGACAAATGTTCATAATGCTCATTCTCATTTTTACTGAATACTAATATGTCATCAAAAAAAACTATGACACAATACTGATGTTTCAAAAATATGTGATTCATTATACGACTAAATGTGGCTGGTGCATTAGTTAAACCGAAAGGCATAACTAGAAATTCATAGTGTCCAAATTGTGTTTTAAATGTAGTTTTGAATATATCAAATTTGTCCAATCTTACTTGATGATATCCTGATTTAAGATCTATCTTACTGAATATGGCAGATTCTTGTAGTTTATCCATAAGATCATCTACCCTAGGAATCGGATATCTATCCTTAACAGTAATTTTATTTAGGGTACGATAATCAATGCACATGCGATAAGTATTATTTTTCTTCTTTACTAATAAAACAGGTGCACCAAATGGAGAACAACTAGGTCTAATTAATCCTCTGTTAAGTAATTCTTCTATTTGATTTTGAATTTCTTTCTATTCAATTTGGTTATGTCTATATGGTGCTTTACATGGTGGTTGTGTTCCAGGAATTAAATCTATCTTATGATCTTCAAGGCGTGAAGGTGGTAATCCAGGTGGTAAATCAGCAGCAAAACAATCTTGAAATTGGGCAAGAAATTGTGTATGTCTAGGACGCATCTGTTTTACTTTAGCTTGAATTTCATTCACCCATATTAAATAAGATTTGCTACGTTTACGTAATGCACGTTTAGCTTGAGTATGAGTAAGCAGTGGAAAATTATTGGAAGCGTGCATACCATGCAGTGTGATTTGTTTTCCTCAAAAATAAATTTTAATTGAATGCGTAGAATAATCTATGTCAGGATTGTATCGATGACGCCAAGGCATTCCTAAGATAATGTCACTAGATTGCAAAGGTACAACTAAGAAATTTCTTCGTTCAGTATATTCACCAATTTTAATTTCTAAATTATGCACCTCTTGTGTTCCATTATAAGTCGATCCTAGGAATGCAGCCTTGATACGATAATGTGTAGAAACAATTTGTAAATTCAATTCTTTGACTAATTTTGCAGAAATAAAGTCATGTGTGCTCCCATCATCATGTAAAATAGTCTTTTCTTTACCATGCACAAGACATTTCATTGTTAATAAAGAATGGGGATTTGGCATACTTGACAAAGTATCCGAAGTAGTACCAATGTCGTCATCATCTTCCGTAAAGTCCGACATTTCCTCATGTTCTTCTTCTTCTATTGCTCCCAGATAATTAATATGGACAAGTGGCTTTTTGGATTGACAATTGGCTGCTAGATGTCCAGGTTGATAGCATTTGTAACAAACTATGGGTTTGGCTTTAGATATATTATTGGTAATAGTAGGAAGTTTAGGAATGTTGGGATTTGACTGTGGAAATGGCTTAGGGTTTGGATTGGTGTTTGATGGCAAGGTAGGTGGTCGTGTCCAAGATTTACGGAATGAAGATGGAAGAAAACGACTTTGATTGAATCTTCAAAAATTTGAATTGAATTGTTTGGAACCAAAGTTACCATTAGTTGGAAATTGTTGTGGTCGCTTGTCTCGTCCGCGAATTTTGTCTTTAGTGTCATGAGCCAAAGAAATTGCATCTTCAAGTGTTGTTGGCTTGAACATATTAACTTCTGCATAGAAATGTCCAAGTAGGCTAGACATAAACTTGCGTTTATGAGTTGCTTCAGGTACATCTTCGAGCATTCGTAGTTGCAGTAGGGCATTCCAAAAACATTCAATGTATTGGGAAATAGGTTCGCGATCCCTTTGTTGTAGAAGATCCCATTGCTAGATGGCTTTTTCATGGAACTGAGGAGGAAGGAAATTCTGCAAAAATTTCTTTTGGAAAGTCTCCCAAGTAGTGGGACAATCAACGCTCTTGCGGACCACAGTCCACCATAAAGATGCTCGGTCAACTAAATGGTTAGTGACACATTTAATTTTGTCTTTCTCAGCAAATGTTTCTTCATGAAAGTAATCATCAAATTGACTGATAAAAGCAAGTACAGTCTTTCCATCGCGTGATCCATTGAAAGTACGAAATTTGAAGTTTCTTTTACTTATCTTTGTTTCTTTGTGGATGGATTGGGCTTCAAGTGTTGCATCGATAGTACATCATATAAGATCTTCGGGTTGCGATCCATCTTGATCAGTGGTAGATCGTTGCAAATTGGCCAATTGAACTTGCAAAGCTTGTCAGGCTCTTCGTTCTTCTTCGAGCTGCATCATAATCAAATCCAACTTTTGCTCCATCATTGGTTCGGGTAAATCTCCTTCAGCCATAAGATCGTCCATGTTTTGTTCAGTCATCCTGCAAAATTCCAAAAGACCTCACACTCTCGAAATCTTATTAGCGGGATGAGAGTAGCTCAAAGGCGGGTTTAAAAGGCTTGTATATTTTGTTTAGCTTTTGTAGTCTTTCTCCTTTACAATTGCGGTATTCGTTGACACAACCGTCTTCCAAGAGAATAGTGTTGCGTAGAAACTGCGTATGAACTTATATTTTTGCTGAAATTGGTTCAGCAAGACTGCGAGTGTGAATAGGGACTTCTCGAAGCTCCAAAACCAGTTCAGCTTACACACAGTATGAATGGCCGCTATAAGAGTTGTTGGAGATGACTTTAGTGACTTTGGTGACTTGCAAGGTTAAGAGAGCTTGGAGTTTAAAACTTTAGTAACTTAGCTTGATTTTTGTGGACTTCAGTTTGTTCTCGGTGGAATCGACAACAGCCAGAAGATACTCCCACCGCAGGCGGAATAATTCGATTGAAGGAGCTTTTTATAAGCTTAATAAGCTTTATACTTAATCTTGAAAAGGTTATGGGTAAAATTTCTTAATTGTATCCACGACTTGATGAAGGAGCTTTGTCGTCGGTCCTTTGTCTACAGAGGTTGGTCTCTCGCGATCAGAGGGTGCAGAAGGGGGTTCTTGACTGCCAGGAACATGCTGGTATCGATCGTTCATGACAAGACTGACTGTAGAGCTCAATCGTTCCAGGAGCTCCGCCTTCGCGCAAGATGGTAAGTGATTGGAAGCTCTCGATCTCAGCTTCACTCTGATATCATTGCTGCACAGATCGGTCGCCATATGCACGCGTAGTGAGCGTCAGAAGGTCCCCAAGAATAAAAAAACTCTACTTTTTACACAAAAACCAATGAAGAAAGCTTGCATGACATGAACAAGAGACCAATTGGGTGCAATCTCCCCCCATGCCTGTTGAGAATCTGCCAATCACACCTATGTATGCCCCTTTGTATGGAACAACTAGGCTAGGAAGATGCAGTTCATTCTAGGAAGAGAGACAGATCCCATAGGCACAGTGATGAAATGTGTTACCAAGCAATCCTATATAATGATGTACTTGACTATCACTTTCATATCATAATAATGCAATAGTACTTGTCTCTTTCTGTCAAGTCACTGTGTCATTGTCAGTCCTACACAAGATTGTGTTTATGAGTTCAAGTCTCAATCTTGAAACCTAATTCACTTGTGTAACAGTTGTCTTCTTTGTAAATGTCAACATGAGTAGTATCTTCATCTTCCATCCTCCATAGCTTACGCCTTTGCCATGCTCTAGATCCCGCATTTTTCACAATGCCTTGTGTGAGCGCTCCACAAAGCATGTATTTTATATATTATTCATCTTCAAGCTCAAATAATAGCCCAATTTACAAAATAGCACGTTTTAGCTTTTGAGTTTGATTTTGTGCCACTAAAGAATTAAAGCTAATGGGTGCCCAAGAAGTCAGGCAGTACCCAAATACAATGTCCAATACAAGTATTTAAATAGTACACCCATGCGTATACAAAAATAATAAAAAAATATCAAATGCTTTGATAAATAAGCATGACAAAATATAGGTGCCATGCCTAAGATATGTGCCCATAAAAAATTGATGATAATTTGAATACACACTATCCTCCAATGCTTCACACTGCCACTGTTGCTTACTCTACACATCAACTGAAGCATTCACAATTGTTAGAAAAATAATACAATTAAACCAACAAAAGTGAATACCTAGCAGTCTTCCGCTACATAAATAAATTGGTTAGAAATCAATCCTAACCTTAATTTATTACAAGTGCACACTCTAAACTCATAAACGTTTATTAATTTAAATATGTATTTTGCGGAATCACATGCTATGGAATCACCCATGTACACATAAAATTGACAAAACGCCCGAAAAGGATAGGCGTCCCATGGACTTCTCGCACAAAAAATCCACTTTGTGTATGAGCCTCGGTAATAATAAAATTTTACGGAATCCACTGAAAAACCTCGCGGAATCCACCGTGGAATATGCCTCCTGGCATCAACCCTAGTGAAAGGGAGCGACGGATCGAAGGTTGGACTCGAGAGCTATGGTGGGAGAGTAAGAACAAGAAAGGGAGAGACTAGAAATGGGAACTCCAACAGTCACAATGTGTGATCGGGCCTTCCTTTATTCAAACTGTCACTAAAAGAATAAAGAATAAAGTGACGGTGACGGGCGCCCGCCACCTGCAATGTGCAGTGGTGGTGACTATCAGTGTAGTAATACACGGGCGGCTAGGCAGAGGCGCCTTTACCCCCAACAACCTCCCACTTTAAGGCAAATTTTCCCTAGTGAGGAGTGAAAAGAATAAGAAAAAAGACAGTACAACATGTACAACAGGATGAGGAATGACGTCATCTCATCCCACACCCATCAACCTCTTGAGGAAGGCAAAGTGCTCTGTAGAGAGGCTTTTCGTGAGCAGATCTACAGGATTCTGTTCAGTCGAGATCTTGACAAGATCAACAAACTTGTCCTCAACGACCCCACGTATGAAGTGATACCTCACCTCAATGTGTTCCGTCTTTGCATGGAAGACCTGATTCTTGGCTAACTAAATAGCACTCATAGAATCCGAATGTAGTCTAGGGATAGCATCAATACCAAGGTCAGCAACTAAATGACCCAACCAAATGGCCTCCTTGCAAGACTCAGTGGCTGCAACATACTCGGCCTCTGTAGTAGAAAGGGCCGTGCATTTTTGCACCCTGGACATCCAAGAAATAGCACCTCCAGCATAGGTGAATACATAGCCGGAAGTGGACTTTCTACTATCTGTATGTCCTGCATAATCAGAGTTAGTGTACCCCATGACTCCTGTATCCTGGCTGACATAGCATATGCACATATCTGCAGTGCCCTTCAGGTACCTCATGATACCCTTCACAGCATCCCAATGCTTCTTGCTAGGTGTAGCCATATAGCGTGCCACAACACCAACTGCAAAGGCAATATTTGGACGAGTGGCTATCATGGCATACATAAGACTTCCCAGTACGGATGCATAGGGAGTCTTGGCCATCTCGGCCCTCTGCTCATCTGTCTGCGGACAATCAGCCTGTTATACCTTCACATAAGAAGGCAATGGACAGCCAACAGGCTTTACGTCCTGCATGTGAAAGCGATCAAGGACTTTATGAATATACTCCCTGTGTGATAAGTAGAGGAGTCCCTGATGCTTGTCGCATCTAATGCGCATACCAAGTATGTGAGCGGCCTGTCCCAGATCTTTCATCTCAAAGCTCTTCTTGAGCTGAGCCTTAAGAGCATCTAGCCCATCATGAGCTTTCCCTGCTATCAGCATATCATCCACATAGAGTACCAAAATAAATAAAGAATCATCACAGGATTTCTTTGTGTAAAGACACGGATCCATAGCACTCCGGCTATAGCCCTGTGACTGCATAAAGGCATCAAACTTATGATACCACTCCCTAGGTGCATGTTTCAAGCCATAAAGACTTTTCTTCAATTTGCACACTAGGTGCTGCCTGCAAGGTTCAGCAAAGCCCTTAGGCTGCTCCATATAAATCTCATCATGCAAGTCCCCATGTAAGAAAGCCGTCTTGACATCCATCTGGTATAAATCCAAGTCAAGCTGAGCAACCAAAGCCAAGACTAAGCGCACCTTAACCATAGGAGAAAAGACCTTATCAAAGTCCACACCATGCTCCTGCGCTTAAAACCCTTTGCTACCAATCTAGCCTTGTATGCCGGCTTGGGGTGGCCAGGGGTACTTTTTAGCTTATATACCCACTTGCATGGCAAAGCCTTCTTGCCCATAGGCAAGGAAACTAAATCCCAAGTGTCATTCTTATGCAGGGAGTCTATCTCAGACTGCATAGCCCTCTCCCAAGAGTGATTATCACCCCTGCACATAGCCTCATCATAGGTGAAAGGCTCTCCTGCATCTGTAACCAAGACATAATACATCGAGGGCTGAAATCTATCAGGTGGACGTCTGTCTCTAGTAGACCATCTCACGGAAGGCTCTGCTATCTACCCAGCTACCTGTCCAACACCCTGACCATGAGCATCTGCTACAGTTGTAGGCTGTCCAACTGGCTGTGCGGGAGCTCTCGGCTCCTCCTGAAATATGACCCTGTGGATCTCAACAACTCTCTCACAGGCTGCCTATGCATTTTGTCTTCATGGATCCCAGAGACGGTAACCCATCTCTCCTGCATCCCCATAACCAAGGAAAATGCATTTGACACTCTTGGGATCCAGCTTACTTCTCTTGTCCCTGGGCACATGGCAAAATGCCTCACATCCAAAGACATGGAGATGCGCATAAGAGGGAGGTTTTCCAGTCCATACCTCCTCTGCAACCTAAAAATCCAAACCACTAGAGGGTGATCTATTTATGACATACGCAGTTGTACTAACTGCCTCAGCCCAAAAGCTCTGTGGTAGGCCTGCATGGCTAAGCATACTGCGTATACACTCTTGGATGGTTCTATTCATCCGCTCAGCCAAACCATTCTCGGGGGGTGTAGGGGATGGTCAACTAATGCTTAATACCCCTCTCATCACATAACTGCTCAAAAGCACATGAGACATACTCACCCCCATTATCTGTCCTTAGGCATTTTAGCCTATACCCAGACTGGTTCTCAACCAATGCAAGCCATCTCTGAAACACAGCCAAGACATCGGATTTCAACTTAATGGGATAATACCAAACTTTTCATGAAAAATCATCTATGAATGTAACAAAATACTTTGCACCACCCATAGACTGACAAGGCATGGGCCCATAAACATAAGAATGTACCAATGCCAAGGGCTCACTCATGCGTGGCCTACCAGCCTTCTTATGCGTAGACCTAGTCTGCCAGCCATAAAGACAATGCTCACATGAATCAAAACATGCATAATCAAGGGGCGATAAGTACTGCAAACCAGAAAGCATTCTCATTCCCTTCAAAGACATATGGCCCAAACGGGCATGCCAAAGAGACACGTGGGATAGAACCCACAGACAGGACATGATCAAGGGAAGAAGTTGATACAATCAAGGGGTAGAGACTGCCAGCCTTGGCACCTCTCGCAATCACAAGTCTGCCACGAGTGATCTTCCATGCACAGTCTCCAAAACATACATGATATCCTGTGTCATCAAGCTGTCTAGCTGACATGAGACTGCGTGTTAAAGCAGGTACATGACGTACATCCTGCATAACAAAACTGCTGCCAAAAGGAAACTGTAGCCTAACATCACCAATGCCCACAATATCAAGAGAGCTGTCATCACCCAAGCGCACAGAACCCAAAACAGTACGGTATAAATGAAACCACTCTCGGCAAGGTGTCACATGAAAGGACGCACTTGAGTCCAAGAGCCAACACTGTGCATACATAAAGTGTATCTCTATCATCTGCGAAGCACTAGAAGAAGTTGCTAGGATATAATCATCATCATCAATATTCTCAGGCTGCATAACATTGATCTCTTCAATTTTAACACTGGACTTTGCAGGTACTATACTGCGATCAAAAGACTTATCATGCACTTTGTCTTTCCCCTTATCTTTGCGCCTTTCATTGCGTCATTCATGGCATTGTGGCATAATATGGCCCTTTTTCCCACAATGGTGACAAGTAACATCTGCATTCCTACCACGGGATTTGCTATGTGACTTCCCACGAGACTTGGACCGAGATTTTTGAGAATCCCATCCACGGCCACTACCACTGCCATGCTTTCCATATCCATCATTCCTTCCTCTAACAGTCATAGCATGAGACACACGAGAGGCATCCAAATTCTTACGGTTAACCTCTTCCTGCAGAAGAGCACTCTCAATATCAGATAATTTCAAGGTAGCAGTAGAGGCACATAATGCAGTGCGGAATACATCCCATAACTCATTAAGAGTACCAAGCAAGAAAAGAGGAGTGACATCCTCTACAAAATTGATGTCCTGCGAAGTCAAGTTCTTGAGTATAGCATGGAACTGGCTCAAGTGGCCAAACATAGTCACATTCTCCTTCATGCGCAGATCCATAAGCTGCCTCAGCCAATACATCTAACTCACTGGACTTTTCTTGTCATAGAGATTTTTTATCTTTTCCCACAACTGCCATGCACTCTATTCTTCCTCAAAGACATTATAGTGATCCTGTTCTATGAGAGACAATACAATAGTGGACTTGCATAACTCATCAAGCTCAAGCCATTCCTCATCTGGCATAGTTGCAGGTGGATGCGCGCTTAACCTCAAAGGTCTGATCTGCGATTTCTGCACCAACTCCTGCCAAATCTGGCTCTTCCAATAAGAGTAATTCATACCATCAAGCTTAGTGATGTTGAAAATAGCATGATCAGTGGACGAACTCGCCATAATGCAGGTTGGAAGACTGTAGACAATTCAAAACTGCTTGCTGTTTACTGTAGAAAATGACCAAAAAATCACCAAAATTGAGGGAAAATGGTGAAGAAAGTGGAACCAAAGCTACTGCCCACCAAGTACTAGTGAAAGTACATCATTTTAGAGTGTTTAAGCATGAAAAATCCATGTCAGTTCATACATATATTCTTGTTCTAATAAATTTCAGATTTTAGTAAAAGAGAGCTAGCAATGCCAAAATCAGATCCCAAGGCAATCAGATACTGCCAAGACCAAAGCCGGCATCATGCGGGCATAGCATAAGCATATGACGGTTGATAAGTATGAATCCAACATCCAAGTATGTCATACAAACATCTGCCAGTGAGTAGGCACACCCCCCAGGCAACGGGGCAAAGTGTTCCTGCCACTATCAAAACTTGACACAAGTAGGTGTCAGTTCACAAAGATATGGATCCAAAACTGAGACTTAGCTCATAAGCATATAGTGAACCAAGACATATGATATATCATCCCAAAAGGTAAGAAGTCCCAAAGTCTCAAGTGTCTGTCTGCTCAATAGCATGTGACGGCTCAATGCATAAAAGTACCACCTGCTCAATGTCTGATAAGCATTCAAGAATGCTCCCGCTGGCACAAAAGTCATATGTATGAGCTCAAGAGCTCAAGCCAAGGCAAGACACAGTGCCAATGACATAAGTCCAAGACAATACATCAATAGTACATCCCGAACATGTAGATGGTAGAGCATCCGTATGTAGCATCCATAAGCATGTAAGACATCAAGTACATCCCAAGATACAACTCTCGCAAGCCAATAAATAGCTCAAGTAAGCTCCGAGAATCCAAGGTTAAGCCAAGACCGAGCTCCAGTAGCAATAGGCTCCAAACAATGTAACTAGCATGTAGTAATGGCATAGGCTAAGCATGTCAAGACCGGTCAGACATAAGCAACATACATGCCATAAGTACATCCAAGATGGAGCATCCAAATGCTTTGCAAAGCGAGCTCAAGCTCAACCAATGATCCTGAATCAAAACCAAGCTCTATGTCGAGCCCCAAGTGTCAATACATCACCATATATGTCCGAAACATAGCCTGAAAAGCATAGGCATAAGTATACATGAGTAAAATGACTTCAGCCCAACTGTGTACAGCAGTGATTTACTGTTCAAAACTGAGAATTTCAGCACCAAAATTAGCTCCAAATGGTTGCCAAATGATAGGCATACATTCCCCTAACATCCGGGCATCAAACGGGACCAACCAGGCATCAAATGACAATGCCAAACAAGCTGTAGCATCAAATATTAGTGTAACACTATCATAAACTGCCTGTGGACTGTTATGACAGTCCCAAAATAGTATTTAATCAGTCTAAATACTATGCCAACACATCAACCATCAAAACCAAGCATCAAAGCATGTTCATATGCCCGAAATTGAGCATTTCCAAGTGCCAATGGAGGGGGAGAGCTGATGTTGTGATTGTCAATGCTGAAGACACATATGGGAGGGCTGCGTGATTCCACCAATTGTAAATGCTGGTCCTAGGGCTGAAAAAAATGGTGGCCAAGCTTCGGAGGGGTCCGGTTAAAGCCAAGGAAGGCCTCAAACAAGCTCCAACAAGGGCCATATATGTTTTGTACACTGAGGTGTAAGAGGACAGTGATAAAGACATCAAAGCACCCTCTCAGACATAGCTAGAGTATTTTGAGAGGGAGCCTGAGGAGATTGCTCTCGATCCAAGTGAAGAGGTAGCACAAAGCTTAGCCATTGTGCACCCACCTCCCTGCCTTAATGAGATGCTAACGAGCGATGGGCCACCCCTCGCTTCTCTCCATGCTATCACCATTGAGCGGGTGGCATATCTACTCATGTAGGAATTTCAGTGGTAAGAGAACAAGAACTATACTCTATCATGGTGCATGATATACCTGATGATTTTATAAATTTTGATATACAGGATGCCCCAACACATGTTGCTGAGGTGGCTTGATATGATGGCACGAGCATCAATGACATCTCTACCATTGTGAGCATCCAAGAGAAAATTGAGGATGCAACACCACAGTATGAGATCTCAGATGAGGAGTTTGAGTGGTTGCAAGAAATCCTTTTTAGTCCTCGACCACTATAGAGTACCTTTCCAAGAGAGAGAGGAGGGTGACCCAATGGCAAGAGCAGACCTAGATGCTTCATTACAATAGTAGATAGATGATGCAGAGAAGGTAATGTTTTCTGTTTTACACGCAACTTCACCACTAGGGCCTCTAGGGCATTGTGACCCTTGGAGTAAATTTTTGTTAGGATCGGGCCCCCAGAGTAGCTTTGGTTGGTGGCTCGCATCTAGGGGCTTGAATATGCAGATTTAGGCCCCTAGATGCATGAATACTCCTGCTAGGGCTGCTTTGGGTGTCCAATCCTCACAAAAATTTACTCCAAGGATCCTGATGCCCTAGAGTCTCTATTGGTGAAGTTGCATGTGAATCCAATATATATATCTTTAGCACACTCCATGCATAGTGAGTCTACATTGAACTTGTGTGATGCAGGACATTGTCTATATAGATGAGTTTTTGTTTGCGCAAGGTGGCTGATCTGGTATCCAAGGAAGGGTGCATGACTTGGCGTTGAAGAGGTACATTGATTGGCTTGTGAGCGACATTATTGTATTTCATAAGACATGCTATCCGGCTTTTGCTAAGAACTTCTTGAAGCTGAGGGCACTAACAAAGGCTAGGCCCTTCAACACCATCCTGACCAAATCCAACTTGGAGAAAGTAGTGATGCTTCAATGTTTGAAGCTACTCTACTTATTCTCTAGTACTAGTTCTAGGACACTTTTTTCCATGGTGGCCCATTCAAGACCCTAATGTCATTAGGTAGGAACTACTAGGGGAAAATGTATTACTGACTATGATTAACAATAGCTCTGATCATGGGGAGTATAGCTCAAAGAAGTCTAGGAGAGAGTAGATGTACTTATTGCCAAAAGATATCTCATCACTAATGCAATGCACTTTGTAATCTTCTCTTGAAGTAATGGAAACTGATGCTTGTTGGATTTGCGTGCAATGTAGTTTGTCATATGTGTCATTTATTATTATTTTTAACTTGAATGTTATGTTTATTTTTTGGATTTATACGCAACACAATTCGTACCCTAAATTTAATACATAGTGCTTTATCGAATTTATGCACAACATGTATTCGTTCAAATGCATGTAACGATAATTGAAAGACATAAATTTAACAAATAAAAAGTGAATAAACAAAAATAATACGTGCTAAAAAATTTGTATTCATATTCATAACATTTTATATGGGATCCATTACAACCAGGGTTTTACAAAATCTCTTTGGAAGCTACATTCCCTATATGTTTAAGTAGTACACCCCTATCATTGTTGATCTCCACGAGGCCTATCCTTCCATCGTTGAAAGAACCTCACTATCCACAGATCATTGTCAGTGATGGTGACTCTCCTTGCATGCATTGCTTTGCATAGACTGAGTCTCCGAACAAGTTGATGAGGTAAGCATAGGCAACTTCTTGTAAATGCAAGGAGGGCATAGGCAGTACAACGATCAGGTTGTTGCAAGTGTGATCCATCTTGGAAGTGCATCATGCTATTCTTAATCAGTATGCCATCCATAATCCCCCACACTAGCTTCTAGAATGGATCCTTCGGTATTAGGAGGTGCGTGGTCTTCTGGTAATGGTGGATCTCGTGAAGAGTCAACGTTCCTGGCCTCCATTGACGCTTGCAGTGTTGGCGTGGTGGTGGTGGTGGTGGAGCTAGGGGAGGTGGCCTATGCATGGGATTTCTAGGGGGTGTCTCTAGGCCGCTTGCTTGGTGCATACCATGTCTTCTAGGAGAGAAAACTCAAAACTTAAAAGTGAAATGTGTAAAATGAGGTGAAACTTTAAACTTATTGCCAACCTTTTTAAAAACCTTTAAATTTGACTTAATGTATTTAGGCTTTGGAAAAATATGGCATGTGGACTCCTTTAGGACACATCAACCACAAAAAAAAGGCCCCATTAGAAGCCTCTAGGACACCTATCTCACTGATAAGAGGAAAACTCACCACCGAGCGTGCGCAATTGCATATTAAATGTGTTGTCAACAGAACTACATGAAACATTGGAAACTTAAAAATTCACAAAAAATAAGTCATGGATCAAAGGAAATATTTCATATCGGATATAGTGTTGCCAAACCACTAAATACAATAAAGATATAGTGCATCGGCCCATGTACAATTGATCACTAACGTATACGTGATTGCACATTGAATTTATCCTCAATGAAACTACTTTCAAAATTGGAAACTTAAAAATACGCACAATGCAAATCATGGTCAAAATAGAATATCACATATCAGATTTGGCATTACGAAGCTATGAAATACATGCTAGATAATACATCGCACCAAGTACAACTAGAGCTAGGACAAACTTAGCTCCATTTTGTAGGCCATTGCTATCAAATACTTGAATTTCTACTAGAAAGATAACCCAAAACTAAGCTCCTTACAATCTACAACCAAACCTGAGCTAAAACCATAGATCCAATTACATGATAGCTTCTCAAAGCATATTGTTGACATTAAGATTAAATACATCCTTGTTGTTGTGGATCCTATGAGCAAGAACCATATCTATGGGCTTAATAGTGATACGTCAGGCATGAATGGCTAGAAGTTGACAATCACTCATTAGATCAATCAAGTAACTTTCAGTTGCTTCTTGGAGAGCAAGCAAGGCTTGGCTTAACCATCGCCCCACATTCCCTGCCTGGTTCCTTGAAAAGAACTTGTGATGATGCCCTGACTATAGATCTTGCAGTATTTCTCGCACCAACCTAGAGAATGGTGCCTTAGGAATAATCAAGTTGGCACTCTTCTGGAATTTCCTTATCTCAAGTGTAGCGCAATTGTGCCTGGTCTCCATCTTTACTTCTTATGTGTTGGAGGATGTGTACTACTAGCTAGAGCAGTAGTGGGAGGTGGAGCAACTGGAGCATGTGGACCATCATTTCTAGATGATGGCGAACCATCATTATTGACCACACTAGGGCCACCATTGTTGACCATAGTAGCACCACCACTATTAGTTACAGTAGGGCCATTATTGTCAGCCACCCTAGGGAACCTTTTTCACTCACCGTACACTCACTAGATTTGAAAGAGTGTTGAGCTCTTACTCTTGTAGGTGCCTTCTTGATAGGAAGCTTGGAACATTCCATGGTTGTGATGATGAAGGATAGAAAGGTGGAGGGTAGAGTAAAGAGTGATGGGAAAAAATGAAAGGAGAGACTTGACTTAAATATGAAACTTTTATATTTATTGTAGTGTAAATGAACTTAAAAATTTTCATTTCATTTCATTTCTCCACCCCATTCGTACCTCTCTCTATCTCCTACCACCCCCCTCATGCCCCTCTCTCTCTAGGCTAGTGAATGTTCCAAGGTTTGGAATTTTTATATTTTTGTCTTAGGATTTTGAAATCAAATTTTCATAATTAAATAACATAGTTTGAAATCGACTTTGGAAAACATAGTGAAAAACCTTCAAAATTTTAAACCAAATTTGTAAGATGTCTCATGTTAAAGATAGAAGTACTGATGTGTCATATCCTTAGTACATGTGCTCTCTTGTGGACTCTAAATGCATTAAAATTATTATCTTTATCTAGGTCTCCATTTCTTGTCATCTCTCTCTTGGGTTGCCAACCATTCTATGGGGCGTTGTCTAGTTGTGTTGTTTTCATATGTTGCTTTTCTCACTTCATATATTGCCCTACTTATAAATTCTGCTTGAGAGGTTTTGGACTTCTTTTGTTTTTCCTTGTATCGTATCTCTAATCTCCTATACCATGATTGTATTTATTGCCTCATAGAATTGGAATAATTGATGCCACCTCCATAATCAGTTGCCTTTTGAAAAAGCATAGTAAGCTTGCCATATAGATCGTTCCATGCCTTGAGTTGACCATACGGCCAAACTTCTTTGATTTGCAAAGTATGGACCATGTGCTTCAAGTATATGCTACACAAGAAGAGAGATTAGAAACACAAACTAATTCTAAATGATGATATTTTTTTGTAGTGGTGACAAAACTGACCATGTAGTTTGTTATGCTCTTGTCAAGAAGTGAACTAGAGAGAGAGAGAAAGGGGAGAGAGAAGATTGCAGAAGAGATAGAAGAAGAAGTGCAGAAGAGAGAGAAATAGAGTGATGAGGAGAGAGAAATACTAGAAATGGAGAGAGAAAGATAGGAAAGAGAAAGAAGCTATTGAAGCTCAGAGCAAGGTGAAGAGGAGAAGAACAGTAATGTATGAATGTGTCAAAAGATGAGAAAAATTACATGTCCCCTCTTTTTATACCAATGCCAGTGTGACATGGCATCAATATTATTTACACACTAAATTCTTATTCTTCCCAACTTCTTACAATCCATCCCATCCCAAAGGTTTTTGCCCTAAAAAACAAACTTACAAAGAGACTTGGAAAAGGATGGATATAACAGAGTACTACTCTATTTTTAAGCTTTACAAATGGGAAAATGAATGAAAGATGACAGAAATATGGAATGAAATGAAAGAACAAAAGTAGGCCTTAGCTATATACATTATCAGAAATGCTTCAGATGTATTTGGAGCCATAAAATATTCAACCAATGAGTTCAAAATGAAGTAGATAGCTTGCTGTGTAAAGAGACCCTACTAGACCAAATCTGCCATAACTTCTAGTAGAAGTGTCCAAATGAAGGCATAGATCGTGAAGAGTACTTTGAGCCTATGTAAGTGGCATAATTTTGAAAACTAGGCAGAATAAAAAGTGTTCTAAAATAGCTTGTTGTCAGGTTTCTATTTGCACCATAACTAGTTCCATAGTCAATAGGTTTCAGCCAAACCAATGTGTCCCTTAGGAAAGGAAACTCATCTAATATAGAATCAGGCCTCTAAGAAGCTTCCCCAGGTGGTAAACCTCTCCATTTGATCAAATATTAAATGATGGGACGAGATCAAAGCTTATTCTCATGTTGACCTATGACAGCCTTTAGGATGTACTGAATAAGACCTTCCTCATCAATAGGTGATAGCTCATCAACTATATCAACAGGATCACCATAAAATACTTGAGCTGACTAACATAGGATACATTATAAATCTTAGTGGAAGAGGGTAGCTCCAATTTGTATGCCAAGTCTCCAATGTGCTTCAGGATTTGATAAGGGCCATAAAATTTGTGAGCAAGCTTGTTATTGGATCCATCTTTCAAAGTAGAGGACCTAGACTTGGGCACCTTCAATAAAACCAATTCTTCTTCTTGGAAATCTAAAGGTTGCCTATTCTCATTGGCATACATCTTCATTTGGTCTTGAGCTTTCCTAAGATTCATCTTACACTGCTGAAGAAGGGATTGCATTCTTTCCAACTCTTCTTTCCCATGAGGGTTGATTCTTTCATTAAAGATGACTGTGGGTAAAGGCACCTTATAACCATACATAGCCTAACAAAACTCCAATACTAGCATAGGTGGAGTTGTTGTAGGAAAACTTAGTTAAGTGTAACCAAGAATCCCATGAATTTTGGACATCATAACAGAAATGGTGAAGATAAGTCTCCAACCACTTATTTACCCTTTCTATTTGTCCATCAGTCTCTATGGATGATAGGGTATAGAAGGAGCCAATTTAGTGCCCATGGAAATATTTATCGCCTGCCAGAAGTTACTCTTGAACTTTGAGTCTCTGTCATGAACAATCACCTATGGTAATCCATGTAGTCTAAAAATCTGCTCCAGAATTGATTGGACACTTGAGAAGCAGTAAAATAGGTCTTGTGTTGGGACCTAAAGTGGGCCCAGCACTAGCTATAGGCACTAGTCAGGCCTCTAACACTCACAAGACAACCCCACGCGGCCTTGCAGGAGCATCTAAGGGACACATTGCACTAAATTACTAATGTAGATATTGTGTTTGTAATGGAACGTAGTCCAATGATTGCCCTTCCTTACTCCTCAGAGGGAGATCCCACACATCTTGGTGTAGTACACCAACGTGATACAAATATAAAGGAGACACCCCTCTAGCTAGATATCATGGCCCCACTGTAGCTCTCCTACACTGAGGGTATTGGCGCCAAGATGTGTTGTTCTAAAATAAATAATATACAAACACACTCCGCTCTCATGTATATAAAACCTTCCAAGATATTTTGTATTCCCTTACCAATCTCACCTCGAAAGATTCGATAATCTAGCCTACAACTTGGGTTTCCTCACAACTCAACGTAGGTCAAGTGTTTGGCAATCAATTTCCAAGTGTTTGGCAATCAATTTCTATGCAGCCAGGAGTTACCATGTGATATGCACAACATAATTGTGGATGACACACCTCATGCTCAAGCATTTTATGATAAACCAGCAACATGAGGTGTAAAGACAATCCTTTAATGATTTCCAAGCTACTCATAATTGCGACGTTGCTAGAGACTAGCACCGAGTTTCCTCGTGTTACTAGTCTCTCTTAAATTTAAATTGTGATCAGCTTGTATGCTATGCATAATCAAATAAATCAGAATTTAAAATATTTTCAGCGACGACTCACTTTTACAATCCCTCTTTTCTCCTACCCTTTAGGTTTTGTATTCGTTGGATAGATATAACATTCATTTTTTATAGTTTTTCATGTAAAAATCAATAAAAACCATACTCTAACATAGAAACAAGGCTAAAACTTAGGCTTATCTCTCATGCTCTAGCCTTGTTATATGTTCAAGAACATAACATATATTTTTTCCTAAATTTTTAGGTGCAAAAACTATTTTTTCCTATTTTTCCTCATTTATTTATTCATAAAAATGTGGTATTTTCTGATTTATAGCTCTTAATTGATCATATTGATTGAAAAATGGTTTTTAACAGTTTTTTATTCCATATGAACTTCATTCCCCAACCCGAAACGGAAGTTACCCTCATTTTTCCTCTTAAAAGATGCATTTTGGGTTTCAAATTATTTATTACGACCATGTGTGACTACGTGTTCTGCATTTTATCATGTGCGGCCCTCAAACATAAATCAAACATGATTCATATAAATTTTATTTTCATGCACACACCATTTAAGTCATCAAACATCAAAACAATAAAATTTCATTTGTAAAAAATAAGCATGCTGCTTATTTGCGTGTTATTATAAACAGCATCAGGGCAGCCAACGGACCCACCATCGATTTCCCAACAGTGCTAGACATTGCCTCTTAGCATCATCTTGGCCTTACAGCAATCCAATCCATGTCGAGCAAGTGTTATTTATCCCCTTTTCTCTTAATGATTGTTTACCTATGATCAACCTCTTGGAGGAGAGAGAAAGAATGATTTCTGATCTCTTCATCTAGGCAGCCATTGTGCGAGTGGAGATCGGTGATCAAAGGTAAAAAATTGAAAGAATCGATGGTCAATCTCTATTGGGGGGGTTGTCAGCAGCCTTACTATGCCATTGTCCACCAAATCGTCGCCTTGTGGAGGGGGGGCGGCACATCCTGAACAGTGCCATTTCAATGCGCACACCATTTAAGTCATCAAACATCAAAACAATAAAATTTCATTTGTAAAAAATGAGCATACTACTTATTTGCGTGTTATTATAAATAGCCTCGGGGCAGCCAACGGACCCACCATCGATTTCCCAACAGTGCTAGACATTGCCTCTTAGCATTATCTTGGCCTTACAACAATCCAATCCATGTCGAACAAGTGTTCTTTATCTCCTTTTCTCTTAATGATTCTTTACCTGTGATCAACCTCTTGGAGGAGAGAGAAAGAATGATTTCTGATCTCTTCATCTAGGTAGCCATTGTGCGAGTGGAGGTCGGTGATCAAATGTAAAAAATTGAAAGAATCGATGGCCAATCTCTATTGGGGGGGTTGTCTGCAACCTTACCATGCCATTGTCCACCAAATCATCGCCTTGTGGAGGGGGGTGGCACGTCCTGAATGGTGCCATTTCAAATGCCCCTCCCCCCTTCCCAATGCATGCCCAAACTTCCTAAAGTTTGGCCATTTTGACCTTTGACCTGTCCAGCTTCATGAATTTCTCATGTCTCGACCTTTGTTTTGCACTCTGAAAAATTATGCTTGGCTAGCTTAAGGTTCCGCACTGTTGGCCACTTGCACTAGTCTGACTAGGCGCCTGAAAATTTTATGAAAAATCTGCAACTACTACTCGGTCCATCTTTGAAACCGCTTTCAAATCCCGTCTTCCGCTGCTGCTTGTAAAAATTTGCAAATCCGTCTTTGTTGCTTCCAACAAGGTTCAATTCCCGCCTTGGAGTAAAATATTTTGGCACATTTTTGTCCACTATCACTTCATAGCTCGCTACTATCACTATCACTTCAGTCTTCAACAGCTGCTTCTTCCATTTGTTTTAGCTCTTTTGAAATTAGATTCATCATTTCCAAAAGTTAGAAAATTTTTCCAAAGTCACACATACATTCTACAGAACACTTATAGAAGATCTACAGAACAGAACAGAACAGAACAGGAACAAGAACAGAGCAGAGACAAAGGCTCTACAGAAGATCTACAGAGAACAGTAGATCCTCATAACTCATACCAAAACCATTCCAAACTATCAAAAACTATTCAATAAGCTTTCAAAAGACCTCAATATTCATCAATCATCAATCCATGCTTTATATAGAAGAAAATCAGAACAAAACAGAAGCTAAACAAAAGACATCAGAACCTATCAGAACATCACAGAGCCTCATATTTTCACTAAGAATCATCATGAGCTTCCAAAACATAATCAATATCATCCAAAACACTCTCAAACACTTCCAAAAACAACCAATTATCACTCAAAATCCATCAAAAAGCAACCATTCAGACCTCAAAAACAACAAAAATTAGTCAAAAACTCAGTCTTTTTCCACTCTCAATAGCATTGCTTGATGGTTACTTCTGCTATCAGAATTCGACTTCTCTATGGTTGTGTGCAAAGGGAAATAGCATTACATGGTTGACCACATGTCGTCTCGTGCATACCCACAGGAGAAGCCATTGGATAGAGTATTTTCGACGATTTTCCATACGCACATCTCTTTAACATATGTGGTGAGAAAGATTTGTTTAGAGCCGACTTGATGCCATATTGAGCAAATGACATAGTTCAAGTGCTTGAACATGGACTACTGGAAAGACCCTTCGAAAAGGCTTGACTTAGGTGACTCATCCTCAAGATGCAAACCTATCAGTTGATAGCATGATAGGTCTATAGTTTAGATCATGATAGCTTGCTATATAGATGCATGTGCGAGCATGAAATGCATGACATACTTGCAAAAGCACATAGTGGAATTGCTGGAGGACACTTCAGCGGAGACATGATAATCCGCAAGGTACTATAGTCTCAACTATGGTGGCCTACACTTTTTCCAAATGCAATACAATTTGTAAAGCGCTACAATGAGTGCCAACAAATCAAGGTAAATGTTTGCAAAGATAAGATGGAGCTAATCCCAATCATTGCAAGGCAGCCTTTCAAAAAATGCAACATTGAGTTTATCAAGCCTTTTAGTCATGTATCACAATATTCACAAGCCAAGTATATCATAGTTACCGCTGATTACCTCACGAAGTGGGGAGAAGCACGAGCCACTAGAAAGAATGATGTTAGAACCACAACTAAGTTCTTATGGGAGCAGGTGATCTTGGAATTCGGCTATCCCATTGAACTAGTTAGTGATCAAGACACACATTTCATCAATGATGTGATTGCTCACCTCCTATCTACCTTTCTGATGATACATAAAAAATCCTCGCCTTACTACCCTCAAGTGAATGGTAAGGCAAAATCTAGGAATAAGATATTAGTGAATGTCTTGACCAAAGTTATTTTTTCTTCACGCATTGATTGGGAGAACAAGATGATGGTAGTCTTGTGGGCCTATCAAATAGCCTATAAAACGGCTGTAGAATAGACTCCCTTTAGGTTGACCTATGGAAATGATGTCATTTCACCAGTAGAATTCTTTGTCCCTAGCTTGAGAGTGGCCACTCATGAGAGATGGGATGGAAAGGAGACATGGGCAGAATGCCTAGTTGAGATAGAACACCTATCAGAGACTCGATTTCTAGCTACCCATACACTAATTTGCAAGAAGGTGTGATGTAAGAGTTGGTTTGACAAGCATGTCAAGTAGTGAGACTTCAATCAGGGTGACCTCCTGTTGTCATACCCAATGAAAGGCTACAAGCAGAAGATGGAATTTAGGGGATTGGGGCCTTTCTGAGTTTGCACCATCAGATGAGAACTGGCAACATAGAGCTCGAGACCCTAGATGGAGAGGTCATAGGCTTCTTCAATGGTAGTTTCATAAAGAAGTACTATCCTCCCATACATCCACTACATGAGCCTCCCATGTGTAGAGGCAAGCACAAGCTCAACCGCCAAGACCCACAGACCACTTATTGTTCAAGCATTCCAAGCCAAGCACCAATGGCTACCTCTCATATAGCCGATGCGCCATCCCTCTCTATGGATGTAGTGAGCTTATCTTGATGCCCGATCAAGTTGCTTCCTCTCTCAAGCACTCTGATAGCTCCACAACTCTTGATGCAAGCTCAAGCATCCTCAATCCTCCACCTCCAAGCTCCATCCTCCATAGTCGTACGTAAGACAAGAGAAGAGAAGAGAAAAGGGGAAGAAGAGAGAGGATGGTGGAGAGCTTCACCTCCAAGATCCCTCACTCTCACAAGATCACTCCCTCACACTCTCTCCCTCAAGCACTCACAAGAAAGCAAGAGAAGAGAAGAAGAGAAGAAGAGAAGAAGAGAAGAATCCATTTTGCCACACACCAAAGAATGAGCTCTCATTCACTTTTTGAACTTTATATACAAAGCCCCAAATCCCTTTTGGGTGGTCATCCCCTTATCCCCTTTTTTACACGGCAGTCGTGGCCTAGGCTCTTTTTTCCTTTGTCCTCTTATCTTCTTAGCTTCCTTCCTACCGTCCATCTACCTTTACAATTTGCATGGGTGAGAGCTCGACGCTCTTAAAATGATGCTAGGAGGCATATTTCACGGTGGATTCCGTGCCACGGTGGATTCCTTGAGGTTTTACGGTGGATTTCGTAAACTTTGTTGACCGGGGCTCATACACAAAGTGGATTCTTTGTGCGAGAAGTTGATGGGGACGCCTATCCTTTTCGGGCGTTTCATTATTTTAGTGTGTACATGGGTGATTCCATAGCGGGTGATTCCGTAAAATACATATTAAATTAATAAACGTTTATGAGTTTAGAGTGCGCACTCGTAAAAAATTAAGGTTAGGATTGATTTCTAACCAGTTTATTTATTTATGTAGCTGAAGACTGCTAGGTATTCACTTTTGTCGGTTTAATTGCATTATTTTACTAACGATTGTGAATGCTTCAGTTGATGTGTAGAGATAGCAGCAGTGGCGGAGGAAAGCATTGGAGGATAGCGAGTATTCAAGTTATCACTTATATTTTGATGGGCGCATACCTTAGGCATGGCGCCTATATTTTGTTGCGCCTATTTATTGAGGCATTGGATATTTATTTATTATTTTGTATGTGCATGGGCGCACGATTATGATATTTGTATTTGGACATTGTATTGGGTATGCCTGACTCTTTGGGCGCCCGTCCATTAGCTTTATTTCTATTTTGTGCTAAAGCAAACTCAAAAGCCAAAAGTGTGCTATTTTGTAATTGGGGCTATTATTTGAGCTTGAAGATGATTAATACATAAAATACATGCTTTTTGGAGCGCTCATACAAGGCATGGGGGGAGATTGCACCCAATTGGTCTCTTGTTCATGTCGTGCATGCTTTTTACCTTGAGTTTTGTGCAAAAAGTAGAGTTCTTTTGTTCTTGGGGACCTTCCGGCATTCACTACGCAAGCATACGGCATCCGATCTGTGCACCATAAAATAAATCATGGTGTGCCTTGCGCCCTTTTACAAAAGTATGACTTGCGCTTTTTCTTGTGTGCCTTTCCCTTGATTTAGGATTTTTCTGCACTTCTTGTGTTCGCCCTTTTACAAAAGTATTGACTTGCGCCTTTTCTTGTGCGCCTTTCTCCTTGATTTAGGATTTTTCTACACTTCTTGTATTCATCTTCCATTCCATGTTTTCCTTGGCCTTGCCTTCTGCTTTTGATTTTCTAGATTTTCCACCTTATTCATCTGAGGGCTAACATTACCCCCTCCTAGCTGAGTGCCAATCCCATGGCACTTGCTAGGCAGTGAGTCGGACAATGTTGCTGGGAAAACTATATGCTTTTTGAGTTTGTATATAAGCCATGTTGGAGGGTGTGTTGGAGGGATTTATGGAACTTGAAAGGCCCTTGTACGAGCCCTGATGGAAGGTGTGTTAGAGGGATTTATGCCTTTGAAATTGAAGATAAAGTTGGACGGATCCCTGTGTGAAGAGAGGTAGATATTCGGATCCATTTTTGGAATTGAAGATAAAGTTAGACGGATCCGTTGGTTGCTTCTCCATGGCTGCCTTCTCCGGCACTATTCTAAATGAGTGTCTTCATTCACTTTTTGACTGGGGCTTTTGCATCTGCCCCTTACTTTATTGTGCCTGCATAACACATGAGACAGAGAGTACATTGCATGGATGATGGGGTCTCTAGAGTTGCTGGTTGGGGCCTTTGTTTATACCTAAAAAGAAAAGAAGGTGCACTATCTAGGGTGTGTCTGCCTGACCTGGAGAGTGCGGTATTGATGCTTGTGGAACTAGGAGATGGGTCTACCTTGGGCGAGCCCTTGGTGGTGTCCCACACTTGAGGACCTAGTTGGTACATACAGAAGGTGTGGTGTATGGAGCTTAGGGTGACAGATCTACTAACCATAGGCGACTGTTACCTCCCTAGGTGTGTCATGCCCTTACTATGCCCTATGCATGTGTTGTAGGGGACGGAGCTAGGTATGCAAACCCTAGGTGCACTGACTATGGCATGTAAGGGTTTTTTTTTTTAAACATGTAGATTTGGATGCAAGGGGTGCTCTCCAACTCTACCCTAATCTTCATCAGACGAGTTGCGAGGTGGCCTTAGGGATTTAATCAAAAAGGCATGGCTTTGCAGGTATTCCTTGATGTTAGCCTTCACATTGGGAGGTGTGGTTGACAAGAAAGGATGGTTGCACCTCTTAAAGTGGCTATCATTCATGTCTTTAAGGATCCTCATACAAAACAAGGGAAGCAAGGTTGCCCTCATCATGAGCCTAGGCATAGCACAGCTATCTATTCCTAGGTTAATGTCAAAAAAGAATGGAGGAAGGTGGGCTTCCTCGGTTGCTAACTTTTGTTCAAGCATAAACCTAATAATCCTAAGGTAATTACAAGTGGTTATGAAGGTTGGGTCTGGGCAGAAAGAGAAATCCTCGAGGAAGCGGTTAATGGAAGGGCACAAATCCCCTGCTCTAAAGGTCATGCATTCCTCGGGCGTTACTGCATTGACATTGTAGATCTTTGGAAAGTCATACCTGCCATGCACCCCCTATCTTAATCCACTCTGTGTCTATGAGGGTAGGGCATGTAGACGAGATCATTCTGTTCTTTCTGTAGCGTGTTGTAGAAGGCCATCCATGCATCAAAATTAGTGTCTCAAATCCTCCTCTGCCACTTTGGCTACGCCTTGTAGCCTTGGACATTTTTGGGAACCTAATAGACCTTGTCCTACTAGTAGTCTGTGGGCTCCCGCCTCCATTGTGTGAGTATAATGCTCCACTCCTCGACCCATCGGTTTGCTACAGTATTGCCCAAACGAATGATTCTTTCCACTACCTCTAGGGGTAAGACTTGGTCTAAGGCTCATGGATAGACGAAGGAGAAATCAAAGGGTTGGGATTAGAGCTCCCGTTGTTGCCAAATAGTCAGCTCCTGCGACTAGTTGACCGGATTGTGATCCTTGCGTGGTGCAATGGCTCATCAGGAAGCTGTTGTAGCCGTGCTTGCGCCTTCCGTTGGGCTTGCTCCACAAGTTTCCCTCTTCTTCTTCTTGCAACAATAATGCGCTCGGGAACCTGGGCACCCTCTAGCTCCTCTAGGGATAGATCAGGTAAGGGTGGACTGGGCTCTTTGATTTGCAGTTCTTCTTCGAATGCCTACTCGAAGTCCGCTCTTCCTCGGTGTCTTGTTCCATAGTGAGTTGGATTGGGGGTGGCTGGGGCTACTCTTTTTCCTCAAATCCAAGTTCCTTAAGCTCATCGGTGGAGAGACCGACTTGTCGCAAGTAGTAGTTGGACTGCTCCTTGGTTATGCCCATGTTCATTGGGAGTGTATGCTCTTGTAGACCATACCTTAAAGCTCTGGTTGTCAATTCCAACTTCCTCTTCGTTATCTCCACCAAATCCTCACCTTCAACTTGTGTGACATGAAGCACAGTGCTCAAAAAGGCTTGCCTCTGCGTGTTGGAGCACGCTTTAGTGGCCTCAACTCTGGATTCTATGAGCACCCTCTCAGACTTTGATATTCCCAGGTGCTCTGTTAGTCCTCGCACTCTTTTGAAGTTGCGCCTCTCCCACTACTCTACTTTTTTTTTAGGTTTTCCTCACCCCTCTCCATCTCATGAGACAACATCATTACCACCTCCTCTTGCTCATTCCACACTTCCATCATTTGGGTCTTCTCTTTATCCCAGCAGTTCGGCTGCTCTTATGCTATCCGCCTACCTTGCTCAGCCTTGGAGCACTACAGGTAGGCTTCTGCGATCCTTTCCGATAGATCTTCAGTAGTTTGCACACAACTTTCTAGCTCCGCCCGGTGTAGCTTCCTTTCGGTCATGGCCATGGCCATAAGTGCCTCCACCTCCTCACATGCATTCTCTAGGTCATCTTGCAAGCTTCTTGTGGCTTTGTCTATGGCCTCTTCCTTCATTTCCAAAATGGCTCCTATTTCTCTCTCTAGCCTTCCTTGCTCTTCCATTTCCGACCACAACTAGAATACCAGAGCATCCTCCTGTTCTTGGTGTCGTTCTCCTGATGCTGCCTGGTCTCCTTCTTGCAGGCTCTCCCGTAGTTTTGCATGCATGGCTTCCGCCCGTGCCATTCATTTTTGAAGCTCAGCATATTTTTGGATGAGCAACTTGTGGTCCCTGTCGAGAATCGCATGGTGGGGGGGCTTGCTTGAGCTGTTGCGCCAAACACACACTCAAGAACACTCAAGAACACAAGAACACAAGAACACTCAAGAACACAAGAACACTCAAGGAAGCTCACTCAAGAACACAAGAAGAGAGATGGAGGCCAAAACGTTTTCTTGTCGCTTTCTTCTTCTTCTTCCACACACTATACAATGTACACAAAGTATAGATAAGATACAACATAAAGGAAAGTGGCCTACTAAGTCAAACAGTGCATAACCAACTACACTAATCGACTGGCGCTATGTCTTTGCCAGCTATAGGTAGGTATAACAAACTAAATATAATAAGTGATAAGTCAGTGGCTATGTGAGTATCATAATGACTACTAATGTGCTAAGTGTAGACGTATGGATCCATCTAGCCAGGTGGTCCATCATCAATGTTTGCATGTGTTGAGCTTGCCATCTCAACAGTCCCACTGCTCTACCACCAGATCTTGGGCTTCATCCTCTAGTCTTTGCCTTAGGTGATCTTCATTCTCTTGAGCCTCCTTTTCTTTGGCACTGAGTTGCTCCTTCAGGTTTCGAATTTCTTTCTGATGCTCAGTGGCTTGCCATGTCATCTCTACCCCTAGGGCCACGGCAACTTCTCTTTCAAACTCTAGTTCCACAACAGCAGCCTTCTTCCCTTCCTTAGCCCTCTCTAGTTGGGCTAGGAGTTCAGCCACATAGGCATCATAGTCTGCAACTAGGGGCATCGTTGGGGGTGTTGTGGTGGTGGATGCTTCCAACCTTTGTCGCTTTGGGTCTTGTCTAGTCTGCCGCAGCCAACATTTTGGCTCCTGCCCTTGGAGCCATTTCTTGTACTTTTGTGACTAGGAACTGTATCATGGACATGAGCTGAGTGGTATCCATAGCAGACGCTGGCTCTTGCGTGGTGGAGGTGGTGGCGGCGATCTAAGGTGTGAGAGTCAAAGGGAGGGGATGCAACGGGAACTTGCCCTTCCCTGCAATGGCTGGGGCTACTTCAGTGCTACCACTTGGTTCGCCTTCATGCCGTGGGCTCAAGGTGGCCATTCCTTTGGAGTTGCGGGTCTCTTCTATGAGCCTGTGCATGGCCTCCGCCATGTCCTCATCTTCCTTTCTCCTTAGCTCTTCTGCCACTTTCTCAGCTCTTCTCTTTCTCTTACCTTCAGCCCTCTTGGACTCTTTTTGGGCCTTCCTCAACTCGGCCCATTCGTCCCTTGTCATTGTTTCTTTTGTCTCCCTGTAGCTTTGATGGGGTTCCCTTCGTCTATGCCTTCGATTCTCCTTGGCCGAACTGCATCTCCTGCTCTTTCTTATCACTTATAGTCCTTTCACTTGGCTACACCTATTCATGGTGAGGTAATCGGTCAAGGGTTTCCCCCACTCCCTCCCCACCTTCCTATGTGTACTTCAAGGCCTCTTGGATGATGGCCGTTAGGATTCCATCGAACCTGATGGTGGATGCCTTGGAGGAGGACTTCTTTCAAGCTGATCATGCTATGGAGGCTGGGGATTATCCTCCTTCCACTACTCTACTGGTGGGTCAAAGCTTTCACTAAGCTTTCAATAGTTTTTTGCACGAAGGCAATCCAATCTATTTCATCTAGGGATCTTGCTAGGATGCTCTCCAACGGCGGCACCCCGATTGTATTCATAAGGGCATTGTACCTTTGACTGGAAAAGAGAGCATGGACCATCTTGCCTGCAGCTTGTTGATCTCAAGATTTAGAATATCCACTAAAATTATCTCATCCACTATGCGTACGGGTAAAAAATCAGTCGTATAATAATTATATGTAAAACACATGCAAAACGCGAGACTGGGCGGTTTAAGGAAAAACATGTGGTTTGTGGGTTTTTGGTATGCATTGTTGTTCCCATGGAATGAAACATGCTAAGAAAATCATTTTCTATAAGAGTAATCAATATAAACCAAAAAATAATTAATTATCTACAATTTTCTATAAATAAATAAAAATAAAGAAAATTGAAAAATTTAGGTTTTTCATGTCATAAAAATAAGATTAATGTTTGTGGACAAATGATGGGGCTAAAGCATGAGGTTTAGCCTCAATTCAGCCCCATTTCTTTGTTAGAGTGAGTTTTTATCGCTTTCAATAAATAAAAATACATAAAAAACCATGCCTACACCTATCAACGCATGCAAAATTTTAAATGGTATGGGATAGGGGGTTTTTGAGTGGTTAAAATGCATTAAATTCTGATGTTTCATGGTGCACATCATATAGGGTTCACAGTTGTTTAAAATTAAAAGGGACTAGTAGCACGAGGAAGCTCGGTGCTAGCCCTAAGCAACAAAGCACTATCGTAGAAAAAAGGAAATCATGAAAAGAATTTCTTCGCACTTTCACATTGTTGATTTTCAATGGATATTTGTTTGAACACGATGATCATATTCGCACTTGCATTGATGCACCTCATCGTATCGTACCCTTGATGCATAGCACCTATTTGTATGGGTGATGACGTGACGCTGAGAGTGTGAGGTATCCCAAGACATAGGGCTAGATATTCGATTCCTTAGGAGTTATTTGGTGAGGTTTATCTATCATCTCTTGGATCATTTATCAAAAGAGTGGACTTTGTTTTGGATGTATTTTATGTTCACGGCGCATCTTGGGGCCAATCCCCAAGGTGTAGGAGAGCTGTAGTGGAGCTGCGATGTCGTGCCGCTACACGGACACAATGTGAAAAACTCTAAAATGCATCTTCATTCGGCTTTATTTTTTATCTAGAGAGTCAATGCCATTAGTATTAGTATCCTCAGTGTGGATGGTTCAAAAATACTAGATTTTTGGATAAGTTTAGGCTATTTTTTATATTTTAGATATTATTTCTTATAAATATCCAAAAGTTGTAAACTTCTAGAAAAGGGTGACATGTAAATATCCAAAATTTGTATCCAAAATCTGGGAGAATTCTGACCAGATTCATGTGTCCTAGTAATTTACCCCCCTTGTAGAGCCAATGGAAGCATCAGGTTGGCAGTTTGGGTAGTAGAGAGGAAGCTATTGTTTTATGTATATTTTTTGTCTATAAGAGATTTATCTTCTCAAAATGCATAAATAAATTAACAGGCTTCACCTTTGTGAGTATGCTTCTACATCTTCTATTTCTTTATACCCCTTCTCTTTCATCAACTCCTCTCCTTGAATCTCCCTTCACCCTATTGTCTCTTACCCACGTGGTAGACTTTCGATCCCAAACGCTTCGACAGTGGTGAACCTGACGTGAAAGTTTACAGTAGATGTGTAAAGATAGGGGATTCTTGTTTATCCTCCAGCAAGAAAATGTCTTAAGAATACTAATGGTGAACTATGATATATGACACGAACCTAAAATGGCAGAGCAAGATAAAGGTAGCAAGCTCTCGTTCACGGAGGAAGAGCAAGCTAAGTATGGCTTGATGGTAGAAACGAGGGGCTACAACCAGCAGTTCACATTCAAGCATTCCATAGACCTAGAAGATGCCATCATGGAAGAGCAGTCCATAAAACAACTTGTGGACCAGTGCAGCCTACAAAAGTACGTATAGAGAGGGTCGGGCAGGCGGCCAACTATGAAAAGTGCATAGAATTTTTGAGGAGCTTCAATGTCGAAAGGAACTGTGGCATGGTGAAAATCAGGAAAGGGGAAGAAGCCCACCAAGTGGAGGTGAAATTGAGCCCTACAGTGGTGGAGAAGGCCCTAGGTTTGACTTGCAAAACAGAGCGACACCCAAAGAGGGACATGTATAGCATACCAGGGATGAACAATGGCATTCATCATCGCGCCGTGTTCGGCCCGTCCGAGCGGCTGTTTTTGGACCGAGTCCCACACTTGGCCCTCGGCCCTTGCCATTCGGCCAACTCGGCTCGAAAAACCTAATTGGCCCTCCGTCCAAGACCCAACTCGGCCCTCGGCCCAAGACCTGACTTGGCCCTCGGCCCGTGACCCGACCCGGCCCGAAAACCCTAATCGGCCCTCGGCCCAAGACCCAACTCGGCCCTCGGCCCAAGACCTGACTCAGCCCTTGACCCATGACCCGACTCGGCCCTCGGCCCGCCGTCCAAGTGACGGCACTCAGACCACTGTGGTTCGGCCCTCAGTCCCATGTGCCTCAGCCTGTCCCAGTCACCCAGTCAGCCCCTGCAATTCAGACCAGTTGGACCGAGTGTGAATTTGTCTCAACTTTTTGAAAATTTGATCTACCCAGCTAGAGCTCAATAGTGCAAACTATCACAAGTCCTCCTGAATCTCAGAACTTGATTCTGGCACGCGAATAGACAAAATCATAAGGCGCAACCACTTAGCAGCTTGAGTAGGCGGTCGCGAGACCTAGAGACCTAGGGGCAACCTGATGAGCCATAAAACCCTGATTGGACCCAAAAATGAGCAAGGCAATGTAACAAAAAAAACCCTAAACCCCGTCAAGGGGGCCAGAGAATTGATCGACAAAGCCTATCAGGCCCAAAATGAAGTGAGGGTGCGTAAAACGCTTAGAGATTGTTTGCCACACTCACCTTGAATTTCCGCACTTGAAGTACACTTAAGGAAAACTGAAAGCCTGATTGAGCACAAGTGCACTATAAAGAATACACGCACTGAGTGGAGACAAATTGAGGATTGTATTTAATAAGTCAAGGAAATCACTTAGATAAACCACTCAAGGAACCCACCACTAGGAGAGAACCCAAAGACGTAGACAAACCATCAGCATGCAAAGTAGGACCAAGCAAGTGGTGCCAACAAAGTGGATTTCACAAACCTACTCAACCTGATCGATAGCTTGGTGGAGCATGAGAACTCGACTATGGCAGAAGAAAGCTCAGACCGTAGGTCTAACGAGGAACTTGACTTAGGCATCTTCCCAGAGGCCATTCAGCAAACTGGTCAGTAGCTACAATGCGCACGCCCGATATGAGCACCACGGCAGGACAATAGATGCTATCATCGCAGAATTAGAAGAAGAGAGAAAGCTAGCCCACAAGGCATTGCAAAGCATAGTCAAATACAATAGAGACCAACAGGCTAGGAGCCAAAGGCAAAGCACGGAGTTGCGTGAGGTGCAGCAAGTGCTAAACTTAGCCGGTAGAAATCGAACGGATCACAAGAGGGCCCTAGAAGGAGACTTAATGCTGAGCGAGCTTCTTATGAAGCGACTACTAGACAACACCATAGTAGAGCAAAGTGCCGCAACATTGGCGACATCACTGCTGGCAGGATTAGGAGCAACCCAAGGCTCTAAGAGCCAGTCTAAAATCCCAATAGTCGCAAAGCAGCTCGACAAGTGCCAATCCCATGACGATCCATACAGCTTTGTAGAGCAATTCGAGCAAGCCTACGAAGCCAATGACCTCAACGACCTGACTTAGCACTCTCAAGCGTTTGGGCTCTGCTTAGGTGACAAGGGTAGGAGTTGGTATACAAGCTTAGATGTCGCAGAGCGAGCCAATTTCAATGGCCTCAAAAATCTCTTCATCAAGAGATTTTCTGAGCCTGGATACTTTGACAATTTGCTAGTACAACTGATGAATGTCAAGCAAAAAGAGAAGGAGGACATTTGCGATTACGTAACCCACGTGAGAAGTCTCTTCAAGAGAATTCCTACGAAAAAGAGCAATTTCAAGTGTATTCATCAGTGAAATTCAAAATGAGGAACTGTATAAGGCTTTGGCAGGCAACTCGAGTTTGCAGCAAGATGCGCTAGCTAGGGTTTTTGAGGAAGCCATCAAAGTTGACGACCAGCTGAAAGAGCGGGGCTCCAGGAGCTCAAACTCAAAAGGAACCAACTCGGAAGTTCAGAGAGAGTGTCAGCCTCTGGTGAACAACTAGTCCCATCATCCCAAGATAAGGGGAAAGCCACCGAAACAAATCAAGACTTGGTTGATGTCAAGATGGAGATAGCCAAGCTACAAGACATGTTGAGACGACCAACATGCCCACATGTCCAATGCGTAGTCGAGACCTTGCGCTAACTGCGGCAGGTTCAGTCATGACGCCGCGCATTGCAGATTGCCGAGAAGACTTCCATACTCGCAACCATACGGCCAACCTTACCTAGAAAACAACCCGCGGCCACTCTTCAGAAGGGGAGCCCCATTGGCCCTTCCTGCGCCTAATGACATTAAGCCAACTGCTCCTAGGATGGACATAAACCCTATAGGCATACCAAGGCCGCTTGGTCCCTACATGACCCATCCACTGAGTGACGCTCCTGTCCACTGCTACGTGGAAGAGCCAAATGAGGAAGAGAGTTACTTATATCCTTATGTCTCTCATGACAATGAGGGCAACGCAGTCCTTATGGACTATCAACCAGTTTCGGTGATGGCATTAGGGAGAGAATGAGGTAGAGGCCTAGGAGGGCAGACGCAAGATCCAATCATCTGTTGGACTTGTGGTCATGATGGAACCTGAAATGGGCCGGCACTGGCTATGGCACTAGCCGGACCTCATGCTCATGACACACAAACACCCTCATGGCATCGCGGACCAGGAGCGTCAATCTAATGCTAAAGGACAAACTACCCTAAAGCCTAATCTATGTGTTTATAGTTTCATCGTTTTGTAGTCCAACATTTCTCTTTCTATAAACTCCACAGAGGGAAAACCCATACACATTGGCAATGCCACGATAATATACATGGAGGCAACCTTTGGGTAAGAACATCGCGGCCTCACTGGAGCTCTCCTACATTGCAGGGATTGGCCCCTTGATGCATTGCTCAACATATAACACAAACGAACACAAACTCCTCTCTTTCATATTTATCGTATTTCCAGGAGATATACCATGTGTCCTTACTTAACAGTCCCTTAGGAAACCGACCCTCTATCCTACGGCAAGGGATAACCTCCCACTCTCAATCATGGGTCAAATTCCTAAGAAAACAATTGCTATGCAGTCCAAGAGCTTTTCCCATCGATACCATGAACTATGCATAGTGCATAATGTGAATGGTTCAGTGCACAAACAGAAGAAAATCAGCATTGTGCATCGTGCGAAACCAATCTTTTCATGATTTCCATACTAACGTTTATGTATTGAACGAGGAGAGACACCGAGCCTTACGCTCATGCTGCCTTTCCCTTTATTTTAAAACCACGTCCTATAGGCATGATGCAACACATAAATCAGATTTAAGATTGTACTTTGACGCTCAACCTCCCCCCTCACCCTACCGTTTAATGTTTTGCATTCATTGATAGGTGAAAGAGTCATTTTACGTGTATTTCTTTATAGAGAAAGTGATAAACACGGATAGAAACATAGAAACGAGGGTAAACCGAGGCCAACCTCGTGCTCTACCTTCATTATACATTGCACAAACACTTATGTAATTCTCTGGAATTTTTCTTTTACCGTTTTCTAATTTTCTCCCATTTAAAACTCATTTTTCACTATTTTTTGGTATTTTTCCTCTATTTTCTTCAATAGAAAATGACTAAAAATTGAGATTGATCATGGGCTATGGCCCTTAGGTTTCCTTGCCAGCAAAATTTCAGGTTTTGTAGGCATTATGTCTCATATTTCCCATTTATTTTGCAAAAAATCCCATTTATCCCTTAAACGCGTGTTTTACGGGTTTTATAACATTAATTCCAGTCATATCACTTATGATTTTCTGATTTTCAGAGCATAAATTGATAGAACTCATAGTGAACAACAACATTATGCATATTCAGCCCATGGGAACAATATTTCATCAACCAAATAGCATAAAAATTCATTTTTCCTTCATAAAAATTGAATTACCGCTTTGGCTTCATGTCTCGGGATCTCGGTTTTGGTGTGGGACTATGGGTCAGCCCTCATTCAATGTCCAGCATCTTCACAATCAGCAATCTTCATGTCTACATCCACCCGGAAGCAATCATGTCCCAACCGGACAAGCTTTCCTTCACCATTCTTCATTTCCTCTTGCACACAAGAACAACCCCTTAAGGGAGAGAGAGGGAGAAGAGAGAAAGACTAGATTTCCATCTCTTCATTCAGTCCACCATTGCACGGGCGAAGACAGGTGATAAGATCGGCAAAGAGGGAGAAGATCAGGGGTAACATCAGTTGGATGGGTTGTTTGTAACCTGCAATCACCATATCCATGATCCATGGCGCAAATTTCGGGTGCATTCTTCACGCCATGCTTCTCCTTCTCTCTCCACATTTTTCAATCAAGGATGCATAAAATTTTTGAGGGAGGAGCCAAAGGCTCCAAAGGGCACCCCTTTTGGTCTTCTCCAATGTCCACCTTTTCATATCTTGCCCCATTTGTGGCCATTTCCCCGTCCTGGCTCCGATTCGAGTGCTGTAAATTTTTGGGTGTCCGGCTTGACATCCCGCATTGGCTGGAAACTCCTGACAACCAGCACAGCAGTCTGAAAAATTATCAAAAATCACCAAGTGTCGCTCGGGCGCCTTTTAAGAGTCATATTTCACTTGGTGCTTAAAATCGTCCTAGCTGGAGCCACTGCCTTCGATGTTAAATATTTTTTCCCTAAATTTTGAATTTTTTGGCAAATTTTAGGCACATCCCGGGCTCAAAACTCCGCTTTCATTGGCGACCACAGGATAGGGCAACTCAACCCGTCGAATCCCACAACAGATCTGCACAAAACAACCAAAGGAAGCATCAAGCTGATACAAAATAGATACATACTAAAACACAACACAATGCTCACCCTACCCCCTGGGCATGAAACCCACAAGGAGTAGGCCTAGCATAATCTGATAGAAGGTCCGAAGCTAGCCACTTACCGACTGCTCCAACACGGCCAAAAGAATTATCAAAGAGGTCGGCCTAAGTGGTGGTCTGAACTGGCTACCTAACTAAGGACAACACAACCAGGAGCTCCTACTAGGCGAGGACTCCTATAGCATGATCAAGAAGTATTTGCTTTCAGCACATTTCTTCTTTTAGGGTTTTTATGTTTCCATACTCGGGCATGTAAAAAGGAGGGAGCTGAGCGTAGTGACCCAAGGAGAACAAGGCATCGGCCTCAGGTCCTGTCTCGGTATCTAAGAACCTACCAAGCCCTCACAAGGCGACACTTAATCCTTTTCTAATGCTCACTTTTATTTTCGCTCCAACCTTCCTTATTTTCTTCTTTTCCAGCGAGATGCCACCCCTAGGAAGACAAGGCATCGGCCTTGAGTCTGACTCGTCCCCAAGAACCTACCAGGCCTTCGCAAGGCGATGATCAACTACTTAAACATTTTTCTTTCTGTTCTTTTCTAGTTCTATAGGGGGTTAGAACCCCTTTTTACACACCTTTGTATATATTTTTATTTTCTTTGAGATATTCAGGGTTTCTTTTCGTCTCTATCATCATCATTTTTTCCTTTTGGCATGCTTCTCTAACTACCTCACAACTAACAAGAATTCCTAGAACGGCTGCCTAACAGGCTAGCAGAACAGGGTCACCAGGACTACCTTCTAAAACAGGTCTTTCAATGTCTGACAATGTCTTTACAGGAGGCAACGACTACTCAAGCCTCCCTCAGACAGACCTAACCTAAACCTCGGACTTCATGCCTTGGACTCCGGTCCCCAAAACAAGAAAAGAAAAATCCCCCAACAAGTACACAGACACATATAGCATAAAAACACGATACTCGTAAAGGAGAGATATCACCTGGATAGGGCCACAAGAAGCTTCCGCGCAACAAAGGCTCCTTCCAAGCTCTTCTTCGAACCTGTCTAGCACAAGACTAAAACAAGAAACCATTAACCGCACCTGCACTAAACAGACAACTAGCCCTCTTGGCCTAATGAAATAAAACACTTCACTACAAAAATTGATCGGCCCGCTTGGCCTAACAAAATCTGGACGTAATATCCAAAGCAGCTAGCCTTCCTAGCTTAAAACTAAATAGGTCATTTTAGTCCACGTAATACTGATGTCCTTGGTATATACATCACACCCTATCAGACTACCCAGGGTGCCAAGGATAGTATATCATAGGTCAACTAGCCCCATGCTACTCATGCAAGTTAGCTAAAAGCTTGATCTTGTATTTTTTGATCTTAGGTTTTTTGTAGAGCTACAAGTCCAAGCCTTTCCACAAATAACTCATCAATAAGGCCGATCCCTTCTTGGGCACTATGAGCTGAATGAACGGCCGCAGTGGGCTCGCATGTCCTACATTTATTGTAATCTGAATAAATTGATCATTCAAGCGGCTGAGTAGCTCCTTTGGGAGAAAGAATCATAGCTTTGTACTCATTCGAACCTCCCCTATTTGGGTTCTCACATAAATCAGTGTTGCGACCCAAACTAGGTAGAGCTTCAAGCCTAGGCACATCACATGGGTGTATCCCAAGGCAGTGTATATTGTCAGATGTATATCCAATCTTATCCTCTTGGGGGTTCAACAAAATATATCCGGATGGGATCCTTGGCCTTGCATTCGACACTCCTGCCACACTTTTGGAGATTTTGGGTCTCCAAACCCATCCCACATTTCCCTTAATATTCTTGCATTCCCTCAATTTGCTGCACTGGTCTAACGAACTCAATGCAAACTTATCCCTATGGCCAAATGGTCTCACATCCTTATGACCTTTGTGAAGCATAGGTGGACTTTTAGCATTTTGCATCCTCTTTACAAAAGATGTCTTTACTTGTTTACGTCCATACTGCAAATTTTTTCCATAAGAACCATGCTTTCACTGAAGGGAACAATATCCACCCGAAAGTAGGATTCCGACACCAAAGGTCTCTCAAGAGCCTTACTAGCAACAAAATTAGAACCACACACAGAATGCTTATCAACACTCATAGGCCCATTGGTTCTATCCATTTTTCCATCACAACTACCTCTCGTGGAAGTGTTGCAAGCCCTAATGGGACTTACATGGCTCGGGACCTTTTCACTGAGAGGCATGTCATTACTACTCATAGGATGGCCATTTTCTGCTTTGAGATTTTGGCCACCAAGGTTCCCCTCATAGGCTGCCTTGGTATCAACAAGTGAGCTGTCTTCTTGCAGAAATGGTTGGAAGCTAGGATGCACTTGTACTGAGCGGGAAAAACTCCAAAATTTTTCCCAACATCTCTAAATATGACCCTCATAATCAATGGCATGCATTTTTGCTTCTCTTAACGACTTAGGATTCCGCAGTTCCACTTGGATTTGCATATTAATCTCTAAGCCATTCAGAAAGAGCTCACATAGCACATCATCTCGTAGTGCACTGTCTCTTCTTGGCCAAAGCCTAAGAGTACTATCAAAGGCTCTAGCATACTCTTTAACAGAAAGATAAGACTCTTGCCTAAACTGCATAAGCTACCCTAAGACCTGAATCATAGGGAGCTGCTTTTCATACTCATCTAGAAATCTATCACGACTCCTCAAATGATCTGATCGACCCTCTTGGGAGGCTTCAGTACCATTTCCTTGCCTCTCCCTTTAGGGTACTTGGGAATACAAGCATCCGATGTATATCGTCAAACCCACTTGCAATGCAAGTTAGGTCATATTCTCTTAAATGAATCATCGGATCCTCATTTGGCAACCCATAAAACACTGGGAGATCCCTATAAAGAGGAGGACATTCAGTCCTCCCTTTTGGGATTAACACCGGGTCATTAAAATCTTCATATTCATCATGATCTGGGTCCAGCCTCTTAGGATCTTTAACCTCTTCCATCCCCACCCTTTTCTGTGTAGGAAGGTTATTACCCTCATTGACATCCCTTTCTGCCAACTCACTGAGTGGTCTAGGGAGTCCTATAAATTTCAACATGTCCTTTTGATCCCCTCTTAGAGGGTCTTCCATACCTTTCCCTTTAAAAGGAAAGTCCATAACGGGTTTATATAAGAGCTTTTGGTCCTTATCTAAAGCAGATTTATCATTACCCCTTCTTAAAACTTGGGAACCGTGCCTTTTAAGCAACGGCTTTCCCTTGACAGCTAGGGCTTCTAACATCCTTGTGATGCCTAATATGTCGTCATGGTGGCCCATTACACGGGATGTTTCAACCACAAGCATATTCCATCGTATATCAGCACTTTCCCATGGCATCATGGCTTTAGCATGATAACTTGTTAATGCCATAACTACCCTAGTTTCCAACATGCTTGTTTCATGCCCTCTAGGTTGATGGATGGTTAAACATGATTTCTCTTGGGTAGAGACCACACCAAGGCGAACCTCAGCCCATGCCATCGTATTAGAGGATGGGGTAACCACTAATGGGCTAGTCTTTTCATCACATAAATTATCTTCTATAGAGGACTCATGCTCTACATAACTAACTAAGTCCATTAGTAAGTTTTGTATGGGGAAAGCCAAGTTTTTCCATCCTTGAACAAACCCCATTTTATGGATAATTTAGGGTCCCTTGAGACACTAGATTCGAAAACCACCACTTATAGCCAGCTCTCGGTAGATGCACCGAATGGGACCTGAAATGGGCCAACACTGGCTATGGCACTAGCTGGACCTCATGCTCATGACACACAAACACCCTCATGGCCTCGCGGACCAGGAGCGTCAATCTAATGCTAAAGGACAAACTACCCTAAAGCCTAATCTATGCGTTTATAGTTTCATCGTTTTGTAGTCCAACGTTTCCCTTTCTATAAACTCCACAGAGGGAAAACCCATACACATTGGCGATGCCATGATAACATACATGGAGGCAACCTCTCGGTAAGAACACCGCGGCCTCAGTGCAGCTCTCCTACATCGCAGGGATTGGCCCCTTGATGCACTGCTCAACATATAACACAAACAAATACAAACTCCTCTCTTTCATATTTCTCGTATTTCCAGGAGATACACCATGTGTCCTTGCTTAACAGTCCCTTAGGAAACCGACCCTCTATCCTACGGCAAGGGATAACCTCCCACTCTCAATCGTGGGTCAAATTCCTAAGAAAACAATTGCTATGCAGTCCAAGAGCTTTTCCCATCGATACCATGAACTATGCATAGTGCATAATGTGAATGGTTCAGTGCACAAACAGAAGAAAATCAGCATTGTGCATCGTGCGAAACCAATCTTTTCATGATTTCCATACTAACGTTTATGTATTGAACGAGAAGAGACACCGAGCCTTACGCTCATGCTGCCTTTCCCTTTATTTTAAAACCACGTCCTATAGGCATGATGCAACACATAAATCAGATTTAAGATTGTACTTTGACGCTCAACCTCCCCCCTCACCCTACCGTTTAATGTTTTGCATTCATTGATAGGTGAATGAGTCATTTTATGTGTATTTCTTTATAGAGAAAGTGATAAACACGGATAGAAACGTAGAAACGAGGGTAAACCGAGGCCAACCTCATGCTCTACCTTCATTATACATTGCACAAACACTTATGTAATTCTTTGGAATTTTTCTTTTACCGTTTCCTAATTTTCTCCCATTTAAAACTCATTTTTTACCATTTTTTGGTATTTTTCCTCTATTTTCTTCAATAGAAAATGACTAAAAATTGAGATTGATTGTGGGCTGTGGCCCTTAGGTTTCCTTGGCAGCAAAATTTCAGGTTTTGTAGGCATTATGTCTCATATTTTCCATTTATTTTGCAAAAAATCCCATTTACCCCTTAAACGCGTGTTTTACGGGTTTTATAATATTAATTCCAGCCATATCACTTATGATTTTCTTATTTTCAAACCATAAATTGATAGAACTCATAGCAAACAACGACATAATGCATATTCAGTCCATGGGAACAATATTTCATCAACCAAATAGCATAAAAACTCATTTTTTCTTCATAAAAATTGAATTACCGCTTAGGCTTCATGTCTCGGGATCTCGGTTTTGGTGTGGGACTGCAGGTCAGCCCTCATTCAATGTCCAGCATCTTCACAATCAGCAATCTTCATGTCTACATCCACCCGAAAGCAATCCGGTCCCAACCGGACAAGCTTTCCTTCACCATTCTTCATTTCCTCTTGCACACAAGAACAGCCCCTTAAGGGAGAGAGAGGGAGAAGAGAGAAAGACTAGATTTCCATCTCTTCATTGAGTCCACCATTGCACGAGCGAAGATAAGAGATAAGACCGGCAAAGAGGGAGAAGATCACAGGTAACATCAGTTGGATGGGTTGTTTGTAACCTGCAATCACCATCTCCATGATCCATGGCGCAAATTTCGGGCGCATTCTTCATGCCATGCTTCTCCTTCTCTCTCCATGTTTTTTGATCAAGGATGCATAAAATTTTTTAGGGGGGCCAAAGGCTCCAAAGGGCACCCCTTTTGGTCTTCTCCAATGTCCACCTTTTCATATCTTGCCCCATTTGTGGCCATTTCCCCGTCCTGGCTCCGATTCGAGTGCTGTAAATTTCTGGGCGTCCGGCTTGATATCCCGCATTGGCTGGCAACTCTTGACAACCTACACGGCAATCTGAAAAATGATCAAAAATCACCAAGTGTTGCTCAGGTGCCTTTTAAGAGTCGTATTTCACTTGGTGCTTAAAATCGTCCTAGCTGGAGCCGCCGCCTTCGATGTTAAATATTTTTTTCCTAAATTCTGAACTTTTTGGCAAATTGTAGGCACATCCCGAGCTCAAAACTCCGCTCTCAGGTCACCCAGGTCATGTCTCATTGCATTGCTCTGAGAGGGAGTAGCAGAATAGAGACAAAGCTGACTTAAGGTGCGTTGAGTGCGGAATCACCCATCTCTTTGTCGATTGCCCAAAGTAGAAACCTTCTTCAAGTTCAGCCAATGTACCATCGGTGCCATTGGGGTTGTTTGGTGTCAAGAACCTCAATGAGGAGGCCACACCTATCCCATTGCGGGTCATGACCCGTGCCCAGACATAGTAGGCTGGCATATCACTACCAGGACCTAGCAACCTCGATGCAGCCTCGATAGGGAAGAAGAGCCGCAGGCAGAGAAAGAAGAGGTCAGAAGCTAAGATTGCACTAAAAACTGAGAGTGCTACAACTCTACCTGTTGGAAAGAAGGTCACGGACGTAGAAACTTCAGCCCCCAAGATGGCCGAAAATGGAAGTGCCAAGGTAGGCAAATGCATGCACCCGAATCGCCAACTCGAGGCCATAGAGAAAGTGAAGGACTGGGTGAAAGAGGCCCAAGAGCACTTAAGGGACGCTCAGTCCATCCTAGAGGATGAGATCGATGATCTCCCCAGCATAAGCACGCCAGTCTCACCACCTCGACCAAAGTCAGGAGATGCGACCGCACCACAAGCAACACTGCTTAGGCCAAGCCTTGATGCTGCAGGCCGGCAAATTAGTCACGGCCATTGGCTAGGACAATCCGGTTTAGGGGAGAGACGAGCAGCCAACGACCTTCTTACCATGCTAGTGACCACCCCTGTGGCGTTAAGCCTGGGAGACCTACTTAAGAAGCATCCCACCCTATGGCAAGACCTCAAGCAGTGGGTTGAGGGGTCACGAGAACAAGTTGCCAATCTGCATGACCATGATGCAGAAACACAAATACCGAGTCTAACGCTACACTCTATGCCAAAATCCTTGCACATTAATGCTTTCTGGAAAGGCACCAAGATGCATGCATTATTACCGGTCCTAGCCCTAGGTGACACAACGAGAAAGGGGATCATAGACACGGAAGCTAGGGTTAGTGTGCTAAGCCACGCAGTACTTCAGACTTGGGGAAACCCACCTGTCAAGACCACTCGGTTTAATGTCACATTAGTAAACGGCATCAGAGTGAAGCCATTCAGGGTACTTAAAAGCTGGCCAGTGAAGATCGCAGGTGTCCAATTCTCTGTCGACTTTAGTCATGAAGGGGGTGGACTACGATATCCTATTAGGCCGACCCTGGATGCGCAATGCTAGAGTTATCGAAGATTGGGGTAACGGCTTGATCTTCGTAGGCAATAGAACAAAAGCTGTGAGGGTAGAGATAGACACTTGGAAGACCTCACCAATCAACTTGGATGCCATCTCCGCGATGCTCAAAGGTAACACTCAAGTCAAGAAGTCTTATGGACCCTTGACCAAGTATATCCCATGCCCAGAGGATGAGCGAGATTGCTACAGTTGACCTACCGTTCTTGGATCATGAGGCATATGAGCAAGCCATCAAGATAATGGGCAAGTCTGACATCACACTCTCCGTACCAGTTTGCATGATGGTAGGAACCCTTCGTGGGGGACCTAAGCCCGTCACCTTCCAAGTGCCAAACAACAAAAGAGAACTCCATGAGATTCTGGAATACTTAACGGACAAGTTAGCTGACAATCCAGCAGCAAACTTCAAACCACTCCAGGATCTCTTAGACGAATCCAAGTGGCAATGGGCCAGGGTGCATGACTTAAACCTTATGTACAACTGGGCCCTAGTCCCTAATCAACGACAAGAGATATACCAAGCCCTAGGAGACAATGAGCGGTCTGATGCAAAGGACTCTAATGATGAGTACGAAGACTGCCAATCCTTCAGTGACAAAAGTGAGGGTGAGATAGATACCGTAGAATACGACACTGAGGGACATGAAATAGAACAAATACGGGCAGACTCCAAGCCACAGAAAAAGAGTGTCTTCAGGATAGAGCGAGGGGTCATGCGCATGGATTGTGATCGTGCCTGGCTAGAATATGTAAGAGCCATAGACTTTGAGCAAGCAGGCCTAGCCCAACCAGGAACGACACCAGTGCTTAGGACAGAATCACCATCTGAGCTACGGCCACCAGGGGAGACCACCTCTTCTAGCAAAGACGGGGAGTTCAACTCTGAGTCGGAGGTAAGTTCGGATAGCAACCCAAAAATACCTAGGCCTCCCAAGACCCAATGCATGAAGGGGGACCTACCAGTTTACCTGAGGCACAGACGATTGAAGTAGGAAAGGGCAAAACAATCCAGGGACACACGAACAAACAAACAGCGAAAACTGCGGGACCTACCTAAAAGATTTACGAAATTCAAGAAAGGAGATAGGGTAGTGATCCTGTTGGGAGCCAAACGGCAAGGGCAAACAAGCAAACCAATCAAGGGACTAGCCAAGGTCAAGGAGGTGAAACTAGCCTAGGAAGGGGAGACACCCCGACCAGCCTTTATTGCTGATGACTTGACTGAGGAAGAAGAAACGAGTCTTGCCGCGCTCTTGCGAGAGTATGTAGATGTATTCGCTTGGTCCTTGGAAGAGCTTAAAGGGGTAGATCCGAGTGTAGTGACTCATAATATACCCACGACACCAAACGCAATGCCAATGAAGCAGTGACCGTACCCTATGAATCCAAAACACGCTTATGCTGTCAAGGAAGAGATTGATAAGCTGATGAGAGCGGGATTCATTTACAAAATTGAGCACACGGACTGGGTATCACCCATAGTCATCGTGATGAAGAAAAACGGAAAAATCAGAGTGTGCCTCAATTACAAGAAGCTGAACGCTACTACTAAAAGGGACAATTACCCATTGCCATACACCGAGCACATGCTTGAAAGAATGGCGGGCAAGGAGGCCTACAGTTTTCTGGATGGCTTCTCAAGATACAATCAGGTGTAAGTGCATCCTGCCGACAGGCATAAGACTGCCTTTGCCACTGAGTGGGGCATCTTTACTTACATAGTCATGCCTTTCGGGTTGACTAATGCCCCTGCCACTTTCCAATGCCTCATGTGCACCATATTTAAAGACATGCTTCGCAAAGAGTTGGAAGTCTTTGTCGATGACCTCTACGTTCACTCGACCTAGATGGAACACTTAGACAAACTCCAAGAAAACTTCAAGCGATCTTGCCTATATCGTCTCTCCTTGAACCCCTTAAAATGCTAGTTTTGGGTGAAGATGGATGCATCCTAGGCCATGTGGTGTCGAAGAATGGCATTGCCAGTGACTTCTCTAAAGTCAGGGTTATTGCTAACCTTCCACCCCCAATCAACTACAAGGGAGTCCAATGCTTCTTAGGCCATACGGGATACTATCGACGGTTTGTGCTAAATTACGTGTTGATAGCCAGACCTTTATACAAGCTACTGATTGTCTTTGAATGGACTAAAGCATGCCAACGAGCATACGAAGAGTTAAAGAAGGCTCTAACCACAGCACCAATTCTACGAGCCCCAAATTGGACCATTACCTTCCATGTGCATATCGATGCTTCAAAATTTGCTGTGGGGGCACTATTATGCCAACCTGGCGAGCACAACCTAGACTATCCAGTGAGCTTTGCTAGCAGAAAACTCACTGAGAAGAAAATGAACTACTCGATGATAGAAAGAGAGGGCTTGGCCATGGTGTTTGCTATGAAGAAGTTCCGGCATTATCTATTGGCTACACCCTTTACCTTTTTTGTGGACCATCAAGCCTTGCTATATCTAGTGAATAAACCTTGCGCCACAGGATGCATAGCTCGGTGTCTCCTTCTGCTTTTGGATTTTGACTTCTCCATGGTTGTACGGAAGGGAAAACAGCACTACATGGCTGATCATATGTCACGCATCCCCACAGGAGAAGCCGCTGGAGAAGGCATAGCCGATGAATTGCCAGACGCCCACCTCTTTAACCTTTCTAGTGAGAGAGATTTATTCAAGGCCGATCAAACACCATATTGGGCAGATGACATAGTCCAAGTGCTTGAGCACAGACTACCTGAACGACCGATAGAGAAGACAAGACTAAGGCGACTCATTCTCAAGATCCAACCCTACCAGATGATAGCATGCCAGTTGTATCGCCTAGGCAGGACGGCCCGCAAGGTGCTGCAATCTCAACTATGGTGGCCAACGCTATTTCGTGATGTGGCACAAATTCTTAAATATTGTGACGAGTGTCAGCGGGACAAAGGTCCCGATTCACAAGGATCAAATGGAGTTGACCCCAATAATTTCACAACGACCCTTCGAAAAATGGGAAATCAACTTCATAGGACCCATCAGCCCCGCTACACAATATTCGCAGGCCAAATACATCATTGTGGCCACAGATTACCTAACGAAGTGGACTGAGGTGAGAGCAACCCGAAAGAATGATGCTCAAATGACTGCCAAGTTCTTGTGGGAGCAGGTAATCTCATGATTCGGTTGCCCCATCAAACTAGTCAATGATGACCAGGCACACACTTCATCAATGAAGTGATAGCACATCTCCTATCCACCTTCCTAATTATCCATCCGAAATCCTCTCCATACTACCCTCAAGCAAACAGCCAGGAAGAATCCACGAATAAGATTATTGTCAACGTCCTAACCAAGGTAGCCTCTCCCTCGTGCAGCGACTGGGATAACATGCTAATGGTAGCCTTGTGGGCTTACCACATAGCTTATAAAACGGCTATCGGCCAGACCCCCTTTAGGTTGACCTACAAAACCAAAGCAATTCTCCCTATAGAATTTTTCATACCTAGCCTGAGAATCGCACTTCAGGAATGATGGGAAGGAAAGGAGGCATGGATGCAACACCTAGTTGAACTTGAATGCCTCTCGAAGACTTGCCTTCTAGCCATTCGTGCGCTCATATGTGAGAAGGCACGACGCAAGAGCTGGTTTGACAAGCACATCAAGCAGCGCGACTTCGAACAGGGCGACCTAGTGCTCCTATACTCAGTTAAGGGGCATAAGCAAAAAATGAAGTTTAGAGGTCTTGGACCTTTCAAAGTTTGTGCAATCAGCCGAATGGGCAACGTTGAGATTGAGACTCTAGACGGCGAGGGAATGGGCTTCTTCAATGGCAGTCGTATCAAGAAGTACTACCCTCCCACGCATCCTTTGCATGAACCACCAATATTGGAACCGCCTGTCAAAGTACGACTAGCCACAATCACTGAAATCGATGATGAGGATGAGGAAGCCGTAGAGCCCGCATACATGCACATCATGATCACTGCCAAGCAAACATGCGTCTTCAATGCCTTGATCGACGAGGGAGCAGACTTCAATGTCTTGACTCACGATCATTGGACCCAACTTGGAAAACCACCACTACAACCCACTAATGCCAAATTAGCCCCATATGGGGGCCGCTCATATGCACTTCTCGGCAAGTGCAGGGCTGTCGTTTCTATCAAGTCTGAGACTGTACCAATGATCTTCTACGTGTTGCCAAATGCCAAAGATGCAGGCACGGAGTTGCTACTAGGGCGAACCTTCAAAAAGCAAGCTCATTGCAACATTGATTATGAGTTGCAGCACATCCATCTCGCCATAGGCAATGTTCACATTTTTACAGCTTTCAGCAAGGGCTGCATGACCTCACCACAGTCTGCAAGGCCACCGGTAGAAGTATTAGCAGCCAAATCTAAGGAGGGGGTAGTGCTCGGCCACCACCCACCAATTCTCAAGAACCGCTACTCATGGCAGCAAAAGCTAAGGCCCAACAGCCTAGGGTTCAATGGAAGCCTAAACAGCCGCAACCACTGCCTAGGAGTCAACGCACACATCCTTATAAGACCCAAAGCTCTAAACCTAGGAAACCAAGGCGCAGTCCAACAGAAATCAGCACATGATCAAGCAAAGCTGGGTCCCTAAAGCCCTCTTGCATATGCAAGGCTACTATGAGGGGAATGCCTGGATATGGATACCTAAAGCCCACACGGCCAAAGGCACCACTCGTATACCACCCTCAAGTTTGATCACCCCAAGTCCCATTGAATCTCAAAACCATAAGCCGCAGCGCTTTCTAGACCTACATCCATCAAGCTCATCCACGCACATGCCCAAGAGAGTCGAACAAGCCTATCGGCCCAAATGACAGACATCGTCACATGAGCCATCACCCGTTAGATCCAATCCGACTACAATGATCCATTCTGAAGGTAGCAGTCCATCGGATGTAGCTGCTACTTCCCCAGCCCTAATCCAGGAGGTCCAACCGCAATCTCAAGAATACCCACAATTGAAACTCTTCATTGTCAAAGGCTCTAGTGCTATCAAACCCCAACCATTAGTACGTCTTAAACCCTCCTATGAGCGAAAATCATTTTTGACACTGACCTCAGATCTAGCCGAAGATACGGGGGATGACGTGGTTGATTGCATTAGATGACTAGATGCCACTTTCAGAGAGCTAGCTCTGAGCTACGACTGCTTGGACTTAGGCCTGTTGCCCGAACCTTTTGCAACCAAAGTTTGTACAATGCCTTGTTCTTGGGAGACATTTGAACTTGCCTTCGCAAAAGCAGCTAACTCTGATGCTGAATTGCCCAATAGCGAGATCTCTAAAGAGCAAGCCCTTAAACAGTGCCTCATCACGTCATATGATCAGTGAACCACTTCTGCCATCACCGACCAAGAAATTGCAGAATTATTAAAACTTGATGATACTAAATCCCCATTCTTGAGGCGCTGGTACACTCTTAGGTTGCAATGGGAAGTTGAAGGGTACCAAGTCATGACAAACATTGAGCAGCACCGTGCAATCAAAACAGCAGAGTACGACCCCACTTTCGTCGCGCCAACCTCGTATAGAGTGTTAACCACTCTTCATGGCCGACCCCCTGGAAGAGCACATCAAAGGACACCCTTACATCAATCGTCTATTGACTGAGGAAGAGCTACGTATTGCTAGCCGTGTTGCTTCCGGTGACTTTCTAACATATGTCTCACTTACATCACACACATGGGCACTAGAGCTTTTGTTCTAGACCGCAAAGCTCAGTTAGAGTACAACCCCAATTTCTACACTTGGTTCCTATGCCGGTAACTCCTAGACCCATTGCAGAATACCCCTGACCTCCTAACCTTCAATCCTAGGAAGGATTTTTCTCGAGCTGGGAGGGGAGGGGGATGAGGTGAATCAAATTAAAACCAAGGAAAATCAAGCAAATGCATAAACACATAAACAACGAGCGAGGTAGGAAAAATGGCATGAGAACTTTGAAATAAAGGGCAAAAAGTTAAGGTCTGAAAATGGAAGATTCTACATTGGATTGGATTTTAATGCTTTCATTCAATAAACATATAGAGTCTTTCTTTTTAGTTATGACTTTTCCAGCAAATTATTATTTTGGAAGCACTAATGAAAACTTGGGATCATGGCAGGAACAAAAGATGTCGCAGCAAGACCGTGCCCACCGACTTCCGTTCACGGAGGAGGAAAGAACGCAATACGGCATCACCCTTGAAAGCCGCGGCTATAACCAGCTCAAGTTCCGAACCATTCATAACATAGAGGGTGTGGTGGCCAGGAGGAAGCGGCCAGGAGAGTCATCGAGCAATGCAACCTCACCAAGTACCTTGAGAAATTTGCGCAAGAGCCTGACCACACAAAGTGCATGGAATTTCTCAGGACATACGACCCTAACCATGAATGCGGCACCGTGATGGTGGGAAGGGGAGAAAATGCTAAACAAGTGTGGGTTCACTTAAACCGAGCCTTGGTAGAGAAGGCGTTGGAATTGGAGCCGAAGATAGAGAAAAAGCAGAAGAGGGATGTGTATGCCATTCTGAAAATGAAAAAGGAGGATCTGCTAACTAATGACGGCATCAACATCCAGGACATTCCTAATGCAGAAGCCAAACTACAAGCGAAGCTAGTGCATGCGCTCTTCTCCAACCAGTGCTACAACTCCTTAATGCATCGAATCAGCATGCCAATGCTAGAGAATGTAGTAGCTCACACCTTGCATACAATCGACTAGAATGGATATGTACGTAAAACCATTGACCAGGCGGCTAAAGCACTAGCTTTATGAAGTACACCAGCAAGTGGGGAGTCCCCAGTTGCCAAGGCCACAGAAAGAAAGAAGGCCTCATCCAAGGTCTCATTCATTGCCTATGGAAGTATTTTGAATGCGCTCATCCAAGAGGTAGTAAAGGAGACACAAGGTGCAGAAGAAGGAGAAGGAGAAATGTCTAACAAGTCACCCCCTCACCAGGACCAAGAAAGGTCCAGTGATAGGACCGAGAGTGATAAGGAAGGATAGGAACAAGAAGAACAATCGAGCAAAAAGCAGGCCAAGAAACCCAAGAAGAAGACGGCACAAAAGAAAAAGAAGTAGGATGAAGGCCGCAAGAAGGAGAAAGAGGATTTAGAGAAGGCAAAAAGAGAATCCCTCAAGGAGGCCGAGGAGAGGGAGAAGAAGAAGAAGAAACAGGAAGAAGAAAAAGCAAAGGAAGAGGTCAACAAGGCTAAAAAGATGTTGAAACAGGAGCCGAGAAGAGAAAAAGAAAAGAACAGGAAGAAAAAGAGAAATTGGAGGAAGAGTATAGGAAAACTGAAGAAGAAAGGCAAAGAAGAGCTGCTGAGGAAGAAGAGGAGCTGAGAAGGAAGGAGGAGGAGGACTTGGCCAAAGCTACATGCCAGTCCATTGAGCAGCAGGGTAGGGCCGACGATCTAGGAGCCTGGAGCCCACTGAGGGAAGAAGGGCCTGGTTCCAGCACGCATGTACCAGAAATCACACCTTCCGCTATCCTTGAAGGCAAAGGCAAGGCCCTTATCCATCCTATCCCTACCCTCATGGTGCCTCCCACCAAACCAACCACCCTCACCCTAGCATCCCCACCAATGCAGAGGTCTCCAACTTTGTGACATGGATGTAGTATTTTATTAATAAATAAATGGCCTAGGGAAAGAGCATGGAGACCAAGGCCACGGGGCAAAAGAGATTAGCCGTAGATGCTAAGTCGAGACAGGTCCAGAAACGTCAAAAAGTGGAGGCCTCGACCACTCCAATCCACACAACAGTGATGCCACCAGCCAATTACGACGAGTACGTCGTTGAGATGCTCTCCCAACTGGAGAAGGCTAAGGAGGAAAAGTAGATGGTTGTGGGTTGAGTTGGTGGCGAAAAAGGAGTCGGTAGCTGCACTCCAGCTCGAAAAGACCCACACAATAGCCATGCAGCAACGAGGGATCTCTGATCTCAAATAAGAATTGAAGGCCAAGGAGGACATGGAGGAGAGCTACAAGCAACGGCTCGAGGATGAAAATCAGGAATTGGTGCAAATGCAGAGAGAGTATAAGCTCCTCCTGATGCAACATGGGGAATTGGAGACGAAAACTGCCAACATCGAGCAAATGATGGAGGAATTGAATGCCAAAGAAGAAGAGAGAAAGCAGGAGAGGGATCAGTAGCAAAAGGAGATTCAGTCTGATCAGCTACACTTGGGAAAGAAAGAGCAAGAGAACATGAGCAGGGAACTAAAAGACCGGGAGTAGAAGCTCGTAACCCTGGTACAGAAGTAGGGAGAGAGCATGGAAGAAATGAACAAGAGAGTAGAGGAATGGGCAATGCAGAACGAAAAAAGGGTGAAGACACCAGCACGGCGCCTCGCTTTGGTAGAGAAAGAAAAGATCCTCGCAGAGAGTAAAGCAGAAGCTGCCCAGACAGCCTTCAGTGCCCAGCAAAGGGCCTTCATTAACACACTAATGGACACCACCCGCCCAGAGGAAAAGGAGTCATTGGAGGTGGTACAGAAAAAACTCAGCATCGCACACAGAGCTCTGCACGCAGGGCTGCAAATGCCACCCTAACCTGCAGAGGTTAGGCTGAGCCTAGAAGAGCAATGAAAGTACCTGCTACTGGCCGGCCTAACCCCCCAGGAAATTGACGCAATGGGCTTTGAAGAAGGAGCACAACAAGGAGACCGACAGGGGGAGAAAGCTGAGCTTGAATTCGATATGGGGAGATTCAGAGAAGAGGTGATCCCACAACCCCCCTCGCCGCATTCCCAAGAGCAACAATAGGTTGATCCATCTGCGAAGAGACAAGCTGCACTCAGGAAAAGATGGAGAAAGTTAATCAAAGAAACCAGGAAGCAACTAAGGGCCAAACCAATCGTGCAGTCGTCCGCACCCCTCCCACCGTGCCCTGATGACATCCCCGCTGGATTCCATGTAGAGTTGGTAATTTGAGAGCGGCAGGAAAGAGAAAAAGACCCATTCACCTTCAGCTTCCTCATGCCCAATAGCCTATAGAGGGTCCTACTGCTCAAGGTGATGGAGGAGGTGATCGTGACTAGCAACTGACTGGGACAGAAGTGGCTGGAGGAAAGGAAGAGGATCCCTACTCTTTGGGAAAATGAAGAAGCTGAGTTTTGGCAAAACAAGGTGTTTGAAGTACCACATAATGTACAGGGATATAACTTCCAACCCCTATGGAGGAGGCGGGTGTGCGACATCAGCATGCTCACCTGGATGGCTTTTTGCAACACCTTGCCCTACAAGAGGAACAACCCCACGTTCATGGCATACCCTCATAGGGTAGGTGTGGATTTTGTTGCCACCCTCCATGGGCGTTATGATTTTCCTATCATCTATAACTCTAATACTGCCTCCTTCGAACATGCCCTCCTCTTTAACTCGGGAAGTCTAGATGATTCCATGACGCGTTTTCTCGCAGATTTCTCTTCATGCCCCGATCCAACCTTTGTAACTACATGTAATTATCTTAGGTTACTTAAGTTATTACTTAAGCAGGACCCAACCCCACAAGAACATGGCCTGCCTCCCCTCTTCTTTGACCCTAACACCATCGACAGCTGTGTCATGGCACATCTGATGATGAGGGCTAGCCTCCTCCCCTCTTTTTGCCTAGCTCTCCTAAAAGATATGAATGACAGCCAATTCACTAGATGCAATCATGCTTTCCTCTCCACCACCTCCCCCCACGTCCACATGAATCTGAAAGGATACATGCAAAGCTATCAATTTTTTAGTAAATCCATCCGACCCCCTTCTCTACCTAATTCAGACGAGGAGAATTAGGCACTCGCTGTCATTCTACTAATGTAATACTTTTTTTAAAAAGCATGAAAGGAAAAGCAAGAAGAACATTAGACATGGACTCGACAAAACAACTCACTTACAGAAGCACTTAGCACCACAAAAAGCACAATCACTGCACCTAGGGGTCCTCAAGATAGGCGTGCCCGGTGGCTTCGCTCGACTGGCTCCCCTCCTAACCCCCTAGTCTTTTTTTTCCCCTCACTTCACGCTTAAGGCCCATCAAGGGCAAGACATACCTAGGGGGTAACACTTGACTATGGTTAGACCTATCACCCTAAGCTACTTGCACCACACCTCCCTTTGCACGAATGGGGTCCTCAAGTATGGGACATCACCCAAGCTAGCTTGTGGTTAGACCCAACTCCCCATTCCACTAGCACGAGCACAATACACTACACAATAAGGTAGACACCCCCCTTAGGTAGAGCACCGCACCTTTTCCTTCCAAACATCACAAAGGCGACAAACCACCAACTTCGGAGGCCCCCGTCATCCACTTGCTATCCATTTGGCTTCTCCAACAAACCTCATTACCAAGCTTCCACGAGCACTTGAGTTTACACGTGGCCCTACCCTCACACGACTACTTTGCCAACTGCCTCTTAAACCCCAACAGTAGCCAAAAGTGCCATGGGACTGGCACTCGTCTCTCGGAGGGGGGTAATGTTAACCCCAAGTCAAGAAGGTGGAAAAATGAATGAAAAAGCAGAAAAAGAATGGAAAAAGAGCAAATACATGCAGGCAGCCTCTAAAGGTAAGCTGGGGCCAAAAGCGTAATTTTAAATGAAAGGCACCTCAAAAAACTCCAAAAACTTGTGTAAAAGAGCGCCAAGCTCCCTCCTATGCCAAGTGTAAAATATTAGACGGGTGTAGACTAGAGGCATAAGGCTAGAAGAGGAAATAGGGAAAGGACCTTGCCACAATGGTCAGTCATGTAAAAAAGGGATGGGTGCCCATGGGATTTTTAGGGCTTGTAAATAAAGTTCAAAAAGTGAATGGAAGCTCATTCTTTGGTGTGTGGCTAACAAGAGCTCTCTTCTTCTTCTCTTCTTCTTGCTTGTGTGTGCTCTTGAGAGAGGGAGTGTGAGAGTGTGAGAAAGTGAGTACGTGGGAGTGAGGGATCAAGAGGGTGAAGCTCTTCACCATCTCCTCTTCTCTTCTTCTCTTCTCTTCTCTTCTCTTTTCTTGCGTGCGCAGCTATGGTGGATGGAGCTTGGAGATGGAGGAGGCTTGAGGATGCTTGAGCTAGCATCTAGGATCGTGGAGCTACCAGTGTGTGCGAGAGAGAGAGGGCAACTCATATTGGCATCAAGGTAAGATCACTACACTCGTAGGATTGATGGCGCATCAGCTAGGTGAGAGATAGCCATTAGAGCTCGCTTGAAACGCTTGAAACAATAAGCGGTCCATGGGTCTTGGCGGTTGAGCAAAAGCTCCTACCAGAGGGGGCAAATGTGCTTGGAATTGAGATCCATTTGGACGGTTGGCTTCTTGGCATTGAAGTCTACAAATCTGGCCACCGTGACGCACTTTTTTTTCTCCTGGATCATGTAGTTGCTTCATAACGCGAAACCTTGCGGGGATTAAATGGGGGGTCAAATGGACTCCAATCGACAAACCGATATTTGTGTTGGATTCCTAACATCAAACTCCATCTAGAAAAACTTTAGCTCATCGATCCATAATCATTTCATTTTGCATGAAAATTTGGTGTCTTATAGCCTCCCGGGCTCTTTTCTACTTCAAAAATTGCCTCTAAAATTCGCTCTAATGGTGGAATTGAAAGTTGTTACAGTAACGCATGCCAAAAAAAGAGAATCCATAGTTCCAAAAGAGAATGTTCCCTTTGTCAAAACAGTGAAGTTCAATCTTTCCAAGGAGAAACAGAACAGTACAACAGAATAATATAGTATAGAGCACTGCAGGGCCATAGAGCACCACAGAGATAGTTACAAAGACAAGACCAGAGTTCCAAGAGATAGAGGATGTTGAAGTACCTCCCAAAGTAGAAGAAGTGGAGATGTAGCTACTTCTAGAGGAAAAATGGAAGATAAAAGTGGGTGTTGCCCCATTTCCTAGCCGATTAGAGAAGCCTATGGATCCTATTAAAGAATATGACTTGGTCAAAGGCCTAGACACCTTTAAACCAAACCTAATGTTTTGACAGTTATTGTTATCTCCCAGTTGCCAAAAGAAATTCAAAAGCATATTAACTAGAAGAAGAGGCCTAAGGATTGCTCCTACCATTGTCCCTAAGTCCAATAAACCCCCAAAGCATGTGAAAGAAGTAGATGTGGCTAATGCCTTCTTAGATCTTGGTACCCCAAAGATCGGCATGTGGATTGAAGGATGATTTATAGCAAATGCATTGATAAATGGAGGTTCATCACTGAACATCATGACAGATGTGACAATGAAGGATCTAATCTTGCAAGGTATGCAGGCTATGCAGTGGCTTATTAGACTAATGGACCAAAGCAGAATCAAGCCTTTGGGGATTCTCCCATATGTGAAGACAACCCTCGCAAGAAGAGACTATTGGCTAACCTATCTAGTGGTCAAAACCAAGTTCATATGGGACCTCATATCCTCTGCTACTAGGAAGACTATGGCTTTTTGAAGGCACGAACAGATTGCTTCAAAGGAACCCTAACCCCAAGCAGACGACCCAACAAAGTGGTGCCAAAGTTGTATGGATCACAAAAAGATAATGGATCCACTTTCATTGAAGTCGTCATAAACTCTTCTAATGAGATAAGAGATGACACCTTAGGAGATGAAGAAGCTATCAAATAGATCTTTCCCAAGAAAATAAAGGCACACTCCCTAATAGTGGGCACTGTAAGCCAACTCTCGAAAGAAGCAAAGTCTTTGTCAATGGGCAAATACCTCTTGCTTGAACTCGAATTGACTTCTGAAATCACATTTGATAGTGAAATAGAGGCATGGCATGGATGTACTGTCCTCCCTGTTATATGGCCATAGCAGAGATAGAGACAAAAGCAGGGTCAGGGCCAGAGATAGGGACATAAACAAAAATAGGAGAAGAGACAGACACAAATGCAGAGGCAGAGGATATAACAGAGAATTTGTTCTTCTCTTACAGAGCCCCTACAGAGGCAGAGGCAGAGTCTAAAGAGGATGAAGATATCCCATGAAGATATGGAAGTGAACTGGAAGAAGAGACAGAGTCTGAGAAGTTCCAGAGGCTACAGAAGCAAAAGATCCCATGTTGTTAGACAGAATGACTCTGGTACCCTTTGGATTGGCTAATGGATCTCATCATATGCAAAACATCCATAAGAAATGGATTAAGTAGAATACATCTTCCTTCACTAGTGGCTCTTGCCACCCTAATCCACCCTTCTTAAGAGAGGATGATGACGATGCACCTTGCCACCAACAGCCACCAGTCTTACAGACTAAACAAACCTCCAAAGGTTCTTTTTGTGTGATGTTCTTGGATGCATCCTCAGAAGATGAGTTCTCAAGCCAAGAAGTAACTAATTTACAACCCAAACCTGAAACATCCATGATACCCTTTCAATATCCCAAGGAGCAAGCTCAGTCCTCTGAAAGAGGAAGTCTATATGGAGTATGTGACAAAGTGATGTGAAGCCAAAGCTCTAAAGAGGGATGATGGCAACAACATGGCCCTATTCCTATACGAGAATATCATAATCCATTTTGGCAGTCTCTTAGAGCTGGTAAGTGATAGAGGTACTTACTTCCTCAACAAAATTATGGAGGAATTGACAAAGTTGTATAAGATTTGCCATTGCAAGTCCATGCCTTACCACCCCAAAGCCAACAACTAAGTCGAAGTTACAAATTGCATCCTCTACTCAATCCTAACAAGGACGATTGTCGGTTATCGTCGTGATTGGGATGATCGACTTATAGAGCCCCTCTAGGCATACAGAACCTCCAATAATGCTGCTATAGGATAAACAGCTAGTGTATGGTACAAAAGCGATCTTCCTTATTGAAAATAGAGTTACCCTCTCTACGAGTGGCTATTAAAGAAAGCTTGGGAGATGATGAGTCCCTATAGCACTATCTCTTGCACTTGGAATGTCTGGATGAGACTTGCAGGATGGCTCTACAGTGCATGGAAGCCATGCAAGCTTGAATAAAGGCCTATCATGATAGCTTTACCAAGCAAAAGGAGTTTAAGGAAGGTGATTTATTCCTTGCTTATGATTCCCATTTTTTGTAAGTTTCTAGGCAAGCTTCAATAGTGATGGATGGGCCCCTATAATGTACTTTTTGTTGTCAGCCCTAATGGCTCTATCCAAGTGCAAACAATTGATGCCTCTGATGATCCTTTCTTAATTAATGCCTATCACCTAAAGAAGTATTACTCTCTCTGGGGATCTTGATAATCACCAGAAAGCTGCTGATTCATAAGGGCATTGTACCTTTGACTGGAAAAGAGAGCATGGAGCATCTTTGCCTGCAACTTGTTGATCTCAGGATTTGGGATATCTACTAAAATTATCCCATCCACTATGCATACGGCAACCTTGTTCATCCCTAACAAGCTATACACGTCCCTCTTTGGGCGTCGCTCTGTTCTGCTAGTCAAACTTAGGGTCTTCTCCACCACTGCAGGGCTCCACTTGGTGGGCTTCTTCCCCTTTCCTAATTGTCACCATGCCACAGTTCCTTTTGGCATCAAAGCTCCTCAAAAATTCTACATACTTTTCGTAGTTGACCGCCTACCCTACCCTCTCTATGCGTACTTCTGTAGGCTGCACTGGTCCACAAGTTGTTTTATGGACGGCTCTTCCATGATGGCATCTTCTAGGTTTATGGAATGCTTGAATGTGAAGTGCTGGCTGTAACCCCTCGTTTCTACCATCAAGCCATACTTAGCTTGCTCTTCCTCCATGAACGAGAGCTTGCTACCTTTATCTTGCCCTGCCATTTTAGGTTCGTGTCATATATCATGGTTCACCATTAGGATTCTTGAGACATTTTCTTGATGGAGGATAAACAAGGATTGATTATACTTTTATGGAAAGAAGAACATGCTTTAAGTATAGAAAGAGAATTTTCCTTCGAGTAGTTCTATTCATTTCTAGGATTGTATGACACTTTTCCTTGATTTCACTTTACATCACCTTATCCCTTTCCTTGATTTCACCTTACTTTACCTTACGTCCTTCCCCTTTGGAAATGAGAAGAATCCTTCCTAGGATTAGACAATTGAGCATAGTATGGTGCTATCTACTTTGGCAGAAACCAGTTATAGAGATCAAGATTTTATTCCAAGTGGGCATGATGATCGAGATGTGTGTGTGTGCGTTTGTATATTTTACCATAGAGATCCAAAGCTATTAATATTTGAGATGGTCTAAGGTATTATATGTGAGAGTTACTAGGATTTTTAAAGCTAAAGAAGGGAGCATTAGCACCCACTTCCTTAGACTTTAAAAAATCCTAGCAACTCTTACCTATATTACTACAATACTTTCTTCTTTGGCTTTAAAATTTGTCTAAAAACTCTCACCTATACTACTACAATACTTTTGGGACTCTCCTAATCAATGTAAAAATGATAACTTTGTCAATCTTTTTTTAAAAATCAATAATTTTTGAAAAAGACAGCTATGTCTTATCTCTCATCAATAATTCTCTCTCTCTCTCTCTCTCTCTCTCTCTCTGTCTCTCTCTCTCTCTCTCTCTCTCTCTCTCTCTCTCTCTCTCTCTCTCTCTCTCTCTCTCATTTTTCCAAAAGTTGTTTTTAGCTCTCTCTTCTCTATTGAGTCCTAATGCTTTTCCTATTGAAATTAAAAGTATATAATAATATATTTTGTATTTTTAAAACCTAGAAAACCTATTGATAAATTATTTACTCAATGTAGATTAGAGTTTTTATGAGTAATAACCTTTAATGCTCTCCCTTTAGTCCTTTGCTATATACTAGAGAAACATATATTCATTGCTCTCTCTCTCTCTCTCTCTCTCTCTCTCTCTCTCTCTCTCTCTCTCTCTCTCTCTCTCTCTCTCTCTCTCTCTCTCTCTCTCTCTCTCTCTCTCTCTCTCTCTCTCTCTCTCTCTCTCTCTCTCTCTCTCTCTCTCTCTCTCATCAAGAAGTTTCTATCTTTGTCTCTTATTCAAAAACTATTATGTCACTATATATATATATATATATATATATATATATATCACTACAAGGATATAGGAGAATAGCAATGGCCAGTTGCAATGCATATCATTTGTGTTGCAAATGTGACGCAAATAGCGATGACACTCAGAGTAAAAAAAGCAGACGAAACCCGAGCATGGCATTTTGCCATGAAGAGCAAAAGAGAGAGTGAAAGAGATCATGCGTTTGTGAGGGAGAGGGAGAGAAAGAGAGAAAGAGGAAGAATGAGAGCTTCTCACCGCCGCTCGCAAAGAAGAAGAGGAAGTGCGTGAAGGGTGAAGAGGGACCATCGCAAAGAGGAGACGAAGAATACATCCTCAAGCCTTTACAGTGAGTACATTGCTCCTTCTTGGTTTGTTCTTGTTATTTCTTCTTTTCTTTTATTTGTTTTTGTCAAGAATGAGGTGTTCCAAGGGAGAAGGAGAGTATTAGGCACAAACCAATTATAAAATCCATTGAAATATGTTCCTATGGATGGTCAAGAATTGGTAAAGCATTAACCATATTGCTTACCATGGTGTCGCTTGACTCTTTGGCAAATTAAACACTCAGAAATAAAGTTAGAAACATCAGATTCCATTTGCAGCTAGTGAAAATCTTCAACCAATGTTCTTAAAGTGGAAAGAATACCTCTATGTCCTTGATATGGAGGACAATGAATTTCTTGCAACACAAATGATCTAAATTGAATAGTGACACACAATCTTTTCTCATAAAATATAAATCCATCAGAATAAGATAAAGAGTCAATTGGAATCTAGTTATTAGCAACTAATTTGTTCCAATCAGCTTGAAAACTGGGGTCATGGTCATAGGTATCCTTCATAGGAGTAAGGGAATCAAAAGATAGAATGGAAATATTATGGATACTCAATCTTCTACTCAATGAATCAACAACAACATTTTCTCTTCTTGGCTAATATTGGATAAGTGGATGAAAACTTTGAATGAAAGCAACCCATTTGATATGGCGGTCAGAAATTTGTGGCTGACTAAGGAGATGTTTGATACTTTGCTAGTAAGTTTTAATCATAAATTCAGATCCCATCAGATAGTGTTTCCATTGGCATAAGGCTTGAACTACAGTTAACAATTCTTTATCATATGTGGAATACTTCAACTCATAAGGTTTAAGTTTTCAACTAGAATAGGCTATGGGATGTGAATCTTGCATGAGGATAGCTCATATTCCTGATCTGCTAGCATCAATGACTACTAGAAAGAATGGTTGATTAAAATTAGGTAATTACAAGACAAGTGCATGTGTTAAAGAATGCTTCAAAAAATTAAAAGACTTTTGGTGGTTGTCAGACCAATGATATACAACACCTTTCTTTAACAATTTCGTCAAAGGCAATGTAAGCAATGAAAAATTTCTCACAAATTTTCTATAAAAGCTGATAAGACCTAAGAAAGAACATAACTCATGCATATTTTTAAGGATTGGCCAATTCAAATTTGCCTCTGTCTTTTTAGGATCAACGTGAATACCATCAGAAGAAACAATGTAACCTAAGTATTCAGTGTGGGTTTGGAAAAATTCACTCTTATCAAGGTTAGCATACAATTGATTCTCTTTCAACAATTTGAAAACCAAAGATACATGTTCACAATGCTCATTCTCATTCTTACTAAAAACCAATATATCATCAAAGAAAACAATCACACAATTCTGATACTTCAAAAATATATGATTCATCATATGACTAAATGTAGCTGGTGCATTGGTCAAACCGAAAGGCATAACAAGAAATTCATAATGACCAAATTGAGTTCTAAATGCAGTCTTAAAAATGTCAGGTGTATCCAATCGTACTTGATGATATCCAGATTTGAGATTTATCTTACTAAAACAGTGGCCCTTGTAGTTTATCCATGAGGTCGTCTACCCTAGGGATCGGATATCTATTCTTAAGAGTAATCTTATTTAGGGCGATATCGATGCAAATAACGACGTTGATACCGACGCTTTGCGATGCTAATAATGACGCCAATAACGATGCGTGTAGATAAATTTGCGACGCTAATAGCGACGGTAGCAGGGGAAAAAAAATTTGTGGCAGGGCAGCCACATATAGCACTATGTGCTGTATTTGGGCCATACAAAATAGTTTCTACACTATGTACAATGCTCGCGTAAACAAAAACAAAGTATACTGAAATCATAACACTGATACATGAAATAAATACATGATCGCATAATGAAAGCGACTGGTACAATCATGACAAGATATCACTGCTACATAGAAAATGTCTACACAGATCAGGCGACCAAAAAAGAAGGGTGTGTGAGCTCCAAGGATCCAAAGGTGAGCTACATATCCTCGCCATCCGAAAGCTCATCCCGCCGCAAAGGAGCATCGAACGGACTCTGCAAAAAAAGAAGCAACAACACATTAGTCCACCATACAATAATGCATTCTAATTAAACATGGTAACTACGGACAAAAAAGATGAGTGACTTACAGGGACGCCATGTCTATACAATCGGTCGATCAATACAATGAGACCGTGCCTCTCTACATATCGAGTCTCAAGGCCGGTCGGATCACAATTTGTAATGGAGTGCTGCAAAGAAAACAAAATACTAACTGTTAGAAACATGATTGTCAGTACAAAGGATATTGCAAAAAAATAAGCAAGCAAAACAAAATAAAAACTTACAAAGTCCTCCAGATATGTCATGTGGCTGCCATTCCCAAGATGATGGACCACTCCCGCCTCTAGTCATGCCCTCGCCACCTTGCGCTACTGACTCCAATGTCCTGGAGAATCTGTAGCCTCCTCCTTCAATCAGCGCCAATCGTCCGCGTCTAGCCACTCGGGCTTTGTAGCCCCACTCTTGAGTGCCTTGCGTGCGTCCGATCGTCTGTATGACATATATGCATACATGCAGTCCATCATCTAGCCCGTAGAAAATCTATTTGCTGAGGCTGGACCTAGAAACTCCTCATGCAAGGATGCTACTATGTAGTCCTTGCTCCCCTCCGATATGTTTTTCAAATGATCTAAGACATTGTGCTGAAAATCTTGTTGGCACAACTCTCTCATGCGAGCCATCACCCTCCTCCCCTCATCATTCATGATGATGGCTCCTGACCTATCATCGACAAGATAGGCATATCCCCCTGGGGTATGCCTAAGATGGGTCCTCTCCCACCTACGTCCACGCTCCTAGGCATATCCAGGAGACCCATGTACATCCAGTGTACCGATCGGGGTAATATCTATCGGAGTAGCATCTATAGGGGTGTCACGTGCAGATGGCTGAGCAAAAGCTGGAGTAACTGGAGTAGACGTCCCCACATGTGTGGCAAATCCTGGAGGTGACACAACTCCAGCAGAACGACGAGACGGAGACACTGCGTCCGTGCCTCCATAGCATCCACCTAAGCCACGCTCCTTGGAACCACCACGAGAGCGAGGAGTCACACATGTATCCCATACTGACCGCGGGCTCACTGCCTCCGTATCTCTACAGCATCCCCCTAACCCTGAAGCACTCTCTCCCTCTGGCCCAAGTCTAGAGCGTTGACCTCGTCTGCTCAAAGCTGAAGCATCTAATCGTGACGAGGTAGATCTAGTAGAGCGGCCTGACGATGTCCGAGATAGCTCCTGGTCTACCATGTCTTTGAATCTCGCGATCTGATCTGGAGACATGCGCTTGAAAGATATCCTGCAACTCCTCATCGCTCATCCCTCGACTCATCCTAAAAATATCACCTGCACAGACAAAAAATGATTTTAGCATAATCAATTTAAGTCATACAAAGCACAGTAATATAAATCCTTAAAAATGATCTCACTTAAAATGCATATCTTATGTATCCTTATAAGCGATTAGTCAACGAATTGAGTAAGTGGATGCTCCAAGTATGAAGTATCCTATGGTCCCATGTCAATCTCCTGACACAACTCTGCATACACTGGAAGGTCGATAGACATGTCACCACAAAAGGATGAGTCAACCTCATTCTCAAAGAATTCTTGGACTCCTGTATTTCCATCATTGTTACTCGATGCTGGCTCCTCTACATACTCCAAGCTTTCGGTGGCCTCCACCCCTTACAATATCGACCCCTCTATTTGCATATTGTCCTCAACTATGCTCGGAACATCACTTTGATCATATACTCTCACACTTCGAGGAGCTGAAGGTATAACATACCACCATTGAGGTTGTCGGGGGTTTGGATAGAAGATTACCTGTTCCAACACCACATACAAGAGAGATTAAACTATTGTGACATGTACCATGTCGTAATACAATTAACAAACAAATGAGTTCATGCACCTATTCACAATGGGCCAACAACACAAAGGTGTCGCGCAAATCCATCCATTTTTTTCAGAATCTATTTCGAGAAATCTAGAGATGGACCTCATCGAATGATTGCTCCAACCCCTTCAAGTACCACTTTGAACCACTGCACATCGAATAGTATCATGGAGAAGCTACGGTAATCCACCGTAACAATACTTTGCAAGTTCCCAAAATACTCCATCTCATATATAACCATGTTTGGATCCGTTGCTCGTCATCGGCTCTCTTGCTCAAACCTTGCCATGATACCAGAGTCCATTGTGGAGCGCATTTTGTCAATACGCTCCATGCAAAAATGCCGTCCGCGTGACCACGCTACACTATATGTTTTGTAATGTACATTGAAACACTCAAATTAGTTGTCGTATATAAAATATATATACGACAAATCCTAAACACGTCATCACCTTTGGATTACATCCCCTCGAGAATTCCCACTCCTCCATTGAGACCTCTGTCCCTTCACGAGATGCTATGGTCAAAGCTCCATGCAACCATATAAAATATATATACGACAAATCCTAAACATGTCATCACCTTTGGACTACATCCCCTCGAGAATTCCCACTCCTCCATTGAGACCTCTGCCCCTTTGCGAGATGCTATGGTCAAAGCTCCATGCAATCATTGCATTGATATGAACCGGGCATCTCCTCCATGCCCTCGGGATATCGAATCGGTTGATGGCGCGTACTACGTCGAAATTCAGATCGCGCTTCCTCTAAATCGTGCCTAGCAATCTGGTACTTGGCGAGTCACATCTCCATAGAGGCATGGTGCAACATACAAAAGCGATTCACCTTCTCCTCCGTTACAGTATCCATTCTTTTTCTACCCCATTTCCAACCACCACATCTTCGGTCAGTCTATCATCGTCCTTCAGCACATAGTATTTTGTTGTCTAGATCCACCGTTGGTAGCCATTGTGAAATATGCACTAGCGCCTCAGACACCAACCAACCTTCAGTCATGCTACCTTCTGGCTAAGCTTGTTGTCGCACAAAGCCTTTAAGGTTTTTCATGAAGCGCTCCAAGAAGAACATCCATCGCGTATAGACAGGTCCAGCAATCTCCACTTCATCTACAAGATGCACAAGAAGGTGGATTTGTATCGTGAGCATGCTGGTAGGCAGGTATTTCTCAAAGAGACAGACCATCTCCACTGCTCCCCGCCTCGTGGATTCAATAGAGGACATCTTAATCTCCTTCTGTGAGATCCATTGCACCAAAGTCGACAACCTGTAAATGGCCCTGCATATTTCTGGAGTAAGGCATCCTGTAATCGCGATCGGTAGTACAAAGTACCACAAATGAGAAAGCATTATGAACAATGGCTACACTCCAAATAGCAAAATGTGCATGCCAATTACAATCCATTCGTAGTACAAACCTGACATATCTTATGCCAGTCATGGGATTTTAGCCCTGATAATTGGTCATCTTTAGAAAATGCAGACCTGAGAGAACGCATCATACCCATCGGAGTGCGAATAGACTTGACTATTTATTTCACAATGTGCTCTTCTTTAGTGGACAAAACCCAAAGAGCGCAAGGTAGTTGCACGCGACCATCAGCACTCGACTGCGGCCAAAGCGCCTCCATCTTGCCTACCTCCTTCAAATCCATCCATGTCCCAATAGTGTCTCTCTTTCCTGTGATGTGGTCCCATAGCAAGCTGCCCACATTCTTGAAAGTATGCATGGGATCCAACAAGTGGTTGACCTGTAAGTGGGTCTAATATGGCAACTCATAGAAAACTGAGAACTGCCGCATTCCGTCTGGATGTGACTCCGCGTGGACCATTTTCAGCTCGTACCAGCTTGCGGTATTCATACGTGTTGGAGGTCCTCCAAGAAAACCTTCCCTGAGTTCATGGCCCTCTAGCAAGAAAGCGGCGTGTCCTTGATATACCATCTTCTTCATGGTCCGTGACCTTCGGGAGTCTAACTGTGGCCCGCACACTGGACATGCATGAAAACCTGAGATAATCAGACTTGTTCCAACACCACGACCTAGTGAATACAAGCTTGAACGAGATAAAATATAGATATTACCAACGAGAATAGAAGCCTATTTACCTGAGCACTCTCGGAATCCTGAAAAGTCATGCATCGTCCACATGAGAATGGCTCTGAATATTGGCGGACCGTCGACCATCGCGCTTGCTCATATCTTGCACGATGACCCCCTCCTCCCATAAAATCTTAAGCTCATCGACTAATGGACGAAGATACACGTCCATATTTTTGACTTTGTAGCGGCTGGGGATGAATAAGCTAAGGATGAGAGGTCCTTTCTTCGTAGAAAGCCATGGAGGGATATGGTAGTTGACAAGGACTATAGGCCACACACTGTAAGAAGTTGAGCGCAGACCGAATGGGTTCACGCCATCCATTGCAAGACTGAGCCGAAGATTCCTTGGCTCTCGGGCAAAGGCTAGGAAGGTAGAGTCAATGTGGCTCCATGCCTGTGAATCCACTGATATTCGTTGAACTCCATTTGTGGACCTATTCTGCACATGCCACGTTGTCAAGCTCGCCATGCCGGACATACGAAACATGTGGTTTATGCGGGGGATAAGGAAAAGTGTCTAAGAACTTTTTGAGGGATGGTTTGCCCTTGCAAGTCCTGTCAATACCTGTGAGCACCACACTTTGGACATGTCTCCATAGTCTCATATTCTCCTCAAAACACTATGCAATCGTTGATACATGCATGGATGCTGTTATAGTCCATGCCAAGCTTTTGTAAAACATGTCGTGCATCATCACGAGACTCAGGCATGGTATTTGCACGTGGTAATATATGATATTTCAATAACCTGAAAAAAACCATAAAAGACCTTGAAAAATCACAAATGTTTTTAATAATAGTACCGAAAAGAAATCAACAAAGTGTATGTACAAGGTACCTGAACAACTCGGTCACACTCACATCGCTCCACCCGTATTTTGCTTACACACTTCAGAGTGCAAGCAGTCTCTTCAGGCGAGATACTCGGCACCCATCATATAATGGTATGGATTCTTCCTCTCTAAGCGGATCCAAAGTCTCGACATCCATGGGAATCAATGCATCGATCATTGCCTCCATCTCAGGCTCCAAGATTGTAGATAGGTCTGGAAGACTGCCTGTCTCCTCTCGCATTGATAGTAGAGATTGGGTAGTGCCTTGCAAGTGGTGGATTGGCTCATGCACTCCATCCATCGCATGCCCACGAACTCTTCTAATTGTCCGCAAAGGGTGCACTCCTCCTTGGGACAAGATGTCACCTCCCTGGATAGAAAATTTTTCCAGCCACACCCAATCTTCTTGTATATGGTATTCAATTAGCTTGCAAGTACAATGCATGATTGATATTAACTTTTCTTACCATTTGCTGAAAATCCCCAATCGCCTGATCAATGATCTCAGATTGAAACTCGCCGAATCGTCGTACGTGTTCTATAGACAATCGACGTTTTTGTCTAATTGCCAGCTTGCATTGAGAGCAAGGACATGGGACATGCTGATTAAGATACGCCTCGAGATCTTGAACAATAAAAACTTCATCGTTTTTCATTTTGTCTACATTACGACAAATATATTTTTTTTGTTATCATTCTTTTTTTCTTTCTTAAATTGTTCTCCTCTCCTTCCATCTCTCTCTCTTTTTCTCTTTCTTTATTATGCTTTATGTATTTCCTCTCCCTCTCTCTCGTTCCTTCTTCTTTTTTCTCTTCCTCCCCCTGTCTCATTTTCTTTAATGATCACGGCTACTACTACGATGAAGACCACGACCACAACCATGACCATGACCATGACCACGACCACAACCATGACCACGACCATGACCACGACTATGACGACCACGGCCACGACCACGACCACGACCATGACCACAACCACGACCACGACCACGACCACGACCACAACCACGATGACCACCAGCACGACCACGACCACGACCACCACAACCATGACCACGACCATGACCACGACCATGACCATGACCACCATCACCACCACCACCACCACCACCACCACTACAAGTGTCATCAACCTGGACACTTAGCAGCGAGCTGCTAGTCCAATAAGCAAGCTGTTCAAATCAATCACTTGGGAGCAACTGATGATGAGGACCATAAAGATATGCCAAACTTCACTGAAGATGATGATGATATCAGCGATGCTTTAGATACTTTACTAGTATGCCAAATCCTCATTCATTACTAACAATGAAATTTTTTGTGCATGGTCAAGAAAAGATTGTTTTGCCTGATGATGGAAGCACACATGATTTTATTTATGCAAAGTTAGTAAAAACATTGAATTTATCTATTGTTCCAACTCATTATCACATAAAAGCTGCATTCTTAGGCAATCCCTCTCTCATTTCCTCTCCCTCTCCCTCCCTCTTCCTTTCCCATTTCCTCCCCCTCTCCCTCTCCTCTCTTTCTCTCTCTTCCCTCCCTCTCCCTCTATCATTTCCTCCCTCTCCATCTCCCATTTCCTCCCTCTCCCTCTCCTCTCTCTCATTTTCCTATTATGTTTAATGTCTCCCTCTCTCTCCCTCTCCCTCTCCCTCTCTCTCTCTCATTTCCCTATTATGTTTAATGTCTTCCTCTCCCTCTCCCTCTCTCATTTCCTCTCCCTCCCCCTCTCTTTCTCTCTCCCTCCCTCTCCCTTATCATTTCCCATTTCCTCCCTCTCTCCCTCCCCCTCTCCCTCTCCCTCTCTTTCTCTCTCTCTCCCTCCCTCTCCCTCTCTCATTTCCTCCCCCTCCCTCTCCCATTTCCTCCCTCTCCCTCTCCCTCTCTCATTTCCTCTCCCTCCCTCTCCCTCTCTCTCTCTTTCTCTCTCATTTTCTCTCCCTCTCTCAATATACACAAATTATACAAAAAACAAGTAAAAGAGAGAGATAAAACACAAAAGCAAAGCAAGAATGGACAATGCACTCACCGTAAAGACTCGAAGAAGGGTTTGGCGGCTCCTCTTCGCCCTCCGTACACCTCCTCCTCTTCTTCGCGAACGGCAGCGGTGTGGCAGCGGTGGTGGTGAGAAGCCTTCTTTCTCTCTTTCTCTCCCTCTCAGCAAGACGGTTGCTCTCCCTCTCGCTCTCTTCGTGAATGCGTGAAAAATGACGCGCTCGTATTTAGACCCACGTTTTTTTGCTCTAGGTACCGTCCCTATTTGCGCCGCTATTTGCGTCGCTATTAACATCGCATTTGCGACGCTAATAGCGACACCGCTATTTGTTGTCGCTAATCAGCGTCGCTATGGCCTGATATCCTTATAGTGTGAGAACTTGGGATTAAATCTATTTTATGGTCTTCAAGATGTGTAAGTGATAAAACAGGTGGTAAATCAGGAGCAAAATAATCTGTAAACTGTGAAAGAAATTGTGCATGCCTAGGAAGCATTTGATTTTCCTTAGCTTCAATTTCATTCACCCATACTAAATATGATTTACTACATTTTCTCAATGCATGTTTAGCCTATGTGTGACTAAGCAGTGGAAAATTATCAAAGGTGTACAATCCATGTAATGTGATTTGGTTTTCGTTAAGATGAATTTTCATGGAATGTGTGGAATAATCTATGTCAGGATTATATTTGTGACGCCAAGGCATTCCTAAAATAATATCACTAGATTACAAAGGTATAACCAAGAAATTTCTTTGCTCAACATAATCACCGATTTTAATCTCTAAATCATGAACTTCTTGTGTATCATTACTTTGGAGACATTATTGGTAAGGGCTAGAAGTTTGGGTATATTGGGATTTGGCTGGAGAGAAGACTTAGTGTTTGAATTAGCAATTGATGGTAAAGCAAGAGATTGAGTTCAAGATTTACGAACAGAAGGAGCAAAGTGATTTTGATTGAATCTTCGAAAGTTAGAATTGAATTGCTTTGTACCAAAGTTACCATTAACCAAAAATTGTTGCGGTCGCTTTTCTCGTCCACGAATTTTATCCTCCACATCATGCCCTAAAGAAACCGCATCCTCCAAAGTCTTTGGCTTGAACATATTCACTTCCGCATAGAAGTGACCAAGCAAACCGGACATATACTTGCGCTTGTGGATCATCTCAAGAACATCTTCAAGCATTCAAAGTTGTAGTAAGGCACTCCAAAAATGCTCAACGTATTGCGGGATGCATTCACGATCTCTTTGTTGCAGGAGATCCCACTGTTTGATAACTTTCTCATGGAACTGAGGTGGAAGGAAATTCTGCAAAAATTTCTTTTGAAAGGCTTTCCAAGTAGAGGGACAATCAACACCTCACGGACAACAGTCCACCATAACGATGCTATGTCTGCTAGATGGTTAGTGACGCATTTAAGTTTATCTTTTTCAGCATATTGCTCTTCATGAAAATAGTCATCAAACTTACTAATAAAAGCGAGAACAATTTTTCCATCACGTTGCCCATTAAAAGTACAAAATTTGAAATTTCTTTTACTTATCTTGGCATCTTTCCTAAGAGCCTGTGCATTGAGTGTCGCATCAATCATACGTCGAATAACATCTTCAGGTTGCGCTCCGTCTTGATCGATAGTGGATTGTTGAAGTGTAGCCAGTTGTGCTTGAAAGTTTTGACGTGCTCTTCGCTCTTCTTGAAGTTGCATCATGATTAAATCCAATTTTTGCTCCATAGTCGGATGTTGTATGCGCATGTAGTGAATGCCGAAAGGCCCTCAATAACAAAGAACTCTACAAAACCTTCATAAAAGAAAAAGAGAATTTGCACGACATGAGACAAAAAAGAAAAATTGGGTGCAAACTTCCCCCATGCCTTGTGTGAGAACTTCACAAGGCATGTATTTATAAATTTATTTATCTTTTAGCTCAAAAATAGTCCACTTTACAAATAGCATGCTTTTGGCTTTTGTGTTTACTTTTGCCCAAATATAAAGTAAGGTGTTTGGGTGTCCAAAAATCGGGCTGTGCTGCCCAAATACAAATATGACATAATGAAACATTTAACCAAGTGCCTATGCGTATACAAGATAATAAATGTTTTGTCAAGCGCTTTAATAAATAAGTGCACTTAAATAAATATTGGCGCCACCCCTTTAGTGATAAGGCATGCGTCCATAAAAAATAGTAAATCTTCTAAGCATTTTAAATTCATGCCATCGCCCTGGTGCTACCCAATGCCTCAGCCGCCTGCTCCACACATCAACTGCATCATTCACAATTGTTAGAAAATAATTAGATAAAACCCAACAAAAGTGATTACCTAGCAGTCTTCAACTACAAAATAATTAAATAGGTTGGAACTCTGTGTCCTAACCTTAATTTAATTCGAGTGCACACTCTAAACTCATAAACGTCCATTAATTTGATATGTATTTTGCGAAATCACCCGCTTTGGAATCACCCATGTGCACATTAAATTAATTTGACGCCCGAAAAGGACAAGTGTCCCCGTCAACTTCTCGCACAAGGAATCCACCTTGTGTATGAGTCTCAACAAATAAATAGTTTTACGGAATCCACCGAAAACCCTCACAAAATCCACTGTGGAATATGCCTCCTAGTATCAGAGATTTTGTCATCCCCTAGACTGGCATTGTCAAGCTATAGTAGTACATTTAGTTCTCTTAGGCATAGTTACACGTTTCCTGTCAGTTTGGGCCTTTTTTTTTTACCAATTATTAGGTGCTGGCACCTTATTTCAAGCAAGTTGGATAGATTATGGGCAAGTAGCATTGCCACATGGCACCTCTAAATAAATCACATTTTTCTTAATATTATATTCATCTAGTCAACCAATTTTGGTAGCTAGTTGGCCAATTTTAGCTAGCCAACTTGGTCATTTTGATGGCTATTTTTTAGCTTTTATGTTTAGCATTCTATCACCCCACACTCACTTGCGTTTTGAGGTGGTGAGAGAGATTGGCTTGATGAGATACTTTGACAGCCTGTTTGTATATCTACCTTCTTCATTTCATTTTTTCCAAATGTATTATTCAAGGTAATGAGATTTTCTATTCATGCTTGCTAGCTTTGGAGTGTTTATAAGACTTTCCATGTAGGATTGGGGGAAAATATGGTATTTGTTCCAATTCTAATGTAGTATAGATTAGTCAAGGTACTTCTTTTTCATATTCAAGCTTGCTAGGTTTGGAGTGTTTTTTGGACTAGCCATGTACGATTGCGGATAGATGTGGTATTTATTTCAATTTGAATGTAGTATAGATTTATGTTTTAGTATGTTTCATTACTTTAATGTTAACAAGCATTTTTTACTATAAGTCAGGAGTACATATAGAACAATTTAGTATCCTTGCAAAACTTAACTTTCCTTGATTGATTTTGTAAAGAAACATTATGTATATTGAATGCATTGCAGTAGAAATAATATTTGTATACTTGGTATATTAGTGTTTCAATTTTCCTCATTTCTAATAAAGTATAGAATATAATTTTTTTGCACTAGAGATAGTCATCACTAAACTCTATGTATTTTATGTTCTAAAATCTTCCACTCGATTAACCCTACCCTCATCAAGTACAAACACTTTAATACCAAGGTTGTAAAGAAGTTTTGTTGTCAAGGAGGAAGCCATGACAAATAAAATAATAATATGGTCTTTGGATATGACATTTTGATAGTTTTGAGTTCTAAAGCAACAGCTTGCATAGCTAGGAATCGAGTCTGCAGGATTTTATTTGTAATAGAGAAATCATATATGATCTCTCCCAATCACTTTATTTGGTATCCAAATTGATTAACATGTCAATAAAATTTGGGAAGCAAAAACCAACCCATCAAACTCATATTGGAGGAGATTGTATTTTAGAGTTGAGACAAATGGACACACACACACATACACACACACACAGAGCTCACTTACCTTATTATCTTGACACCTACTTTTAAAAAATAGCAAGTCACTGCATATAGAAACTAACCATAGGTAGGTGGACTTGTTTTGGGTGAGTGTGGCACACTTAGCAATTATTTTTAGAAAGAAATTGTTTTAGAGGCAAGTTGTCTTCTTTGCTTTCTTTGGCTATGCTAGGTTAGAAGTATAACAATATTGATTAGTATAAAGAGGGGATTGAACTATAATGATAGAACATTGTATGTTTTGGAAAGGTCACACAACCCTCTTAAATTATACATAATTACAAAGGAAGGCACATGAAAAGAAGTGCTAGTTACTTAACATATGACGTTACAAAACTAAGATCGAATGTCGGATATTGAAACTTAACATAAGTTACTGATGTTTGTTATTGATATTTTAAAAATGTAGCGATGAAACCTAGGCATATCCATGAGACATATTGATCCTTTAAAAAGACTAAAATATATATGTATGTAACCCCAATTATTATTGATGGAACTATCCCAATGCAATGAAATCATAATGAATTCTCTCATTCTAAGGAAAAAATCCAACATTGGTGTCAATACAAGTTTCTAATATTTGTTATCAATATTGAAATACACATAGCAAAAAGTTGTGGAGAGAGCTAAACAAATGCACGAGACTCTTTGATACTTTACAAAGACTTCAATTGATTATTATTTAGCCCAAGTCACAAGTGATAGAACTATGCCAATCCAAGGAAATCAAATATATTTTCTTATTTTAATGAAAAAATGTTTCTACATGAAATCTTTAGAGAATATTTGATTAGCTCATTTTATGTTTTTTTTTGACCCTATGCCATTTTGCTCGGAAACCTTAATAGTTTAACACAAATAGGTTAACATGAATCAAATATAATGAATGCATTCAACCACATGAATGCCATGTGTGACTTATGTTCAAGAGGTTGTATAGTTGTCTATGTTATTTTATAACACAAGGTATTCCCTTATGTGGGTTTGTGGATATAGACTTCTAATTGGGAGGTTGTAGGCTAAGAAGATTTATAGCATAAATAAGTGATGTTTTGGCATTTTGGTGGGGGAATATGCCAGTCAAAAATCAATCTTTTGCTTTTTTCTCAACTCATACAATGACCGAACATGTATTATAGAGGACAAACATCTACATATTGTGTAATAGGCCCTAGGCCTTAGAATCTTCTCTTTGCTCATTCACTAAACCCTAGCATGTGCACTTAAGTAGGGGGCAAGGGAAATTTGAAAATGTAAAATAAAGAAGAATAGGAACAAGAGAGGTCATGCTTAAGGGTGGCTTAGGATTATGTCAAAAATTAAAAAATCCAAGCAAAGGATTTGAATTTTGACCTCTCGCCATTTTTAAAGTCCCTAAACTACCATTTTCTATGAGTCACGTAAAGATAAAATATTGCACATATGTTTAACTTAAATGCTTTGTGGTGAGTTGGTGTAGCTTTCTACTATATCTAAATTGACCCTAAGTCCATGATATCCCTATGCCAATGCAAGTGACTGCAATTTCTTCCCTTGAATGAGAGGAGCATGTCTTTAATCATCTAGTAGGATGAGTGCACAATTGGTCCTTCAAGTTGTAAATATCATGTTGCTATTCATCTAATGGCTGAATAATGCAAAAATCAAGCATGCCATTCTCATCATCAAGATCTACTCTATAAGGAGCCTCAAGACGACCCTTTTATAGCATCGAATCATTTGATTAGATTGACACAAGAGAAGAAACATATTGAGTCTACTCACATGGAGTAGAGTGTGCCATATTCATTGGGAAGGAGAAGATGTCATTGACAAGGATGATGCGATATATATATGTTCTCTAGTTCGTACCCCTTGCATGGACTTTCTAGTTCAAACAAGTTGCATAGCCTAAAAGAGGAGGCATGGCTTGGTAGGTAGAGCATGAATAGTTTCTCTCCATAGGAGAGAAGGCTCTCACCCTTCCCTCTCGGGTGCCTTCATGAACATCCCAATATGCACATTTTAGCTAATGATGAAGCCTGTTAAGCAATTTGACCAAAAGTGGGCCTTGCACACACAACTCTTTCTCCATCTCATGGCCAAGCTTTGCTCGACGAGGAGTCTCAAAATGGTCCTATCACCATCCTAAATCATCTAATAGGGTTGATGGACACCATCAAAGACTTATACAAAATGCTTTGCACTTGGAACATGCTATATTGCCAGAGAAATCCACAAGTGTTTTGGCAACCAATTAGAGTTGTTAAAAGTGGCTTTCCATTGTAAGGAAATAGGATTAATGAGTTATATTGCTCAAGAGTCGCTTGACTAGGAAGCCGCTCATCATGAATGAGGAGATATTGATGAGGATGATACACTCCACAAAGGTGCCACAAAAGTAACCATGAGAAATGAAGACTTTTCTAGAAGATTCATAGATTACCAAAGTGTTTCCACAAGAAATAATGGATCATGCAATGCTCACATGATAGCAATGGACTAGCTAATGATGCCTACATTTCACTAGCTAGTGCTACAGGTGGTCAACAACATCTTCAAATATCAAAATGCCTATCATGAGAGAGCAAGTTGGTTACTAAGGTAACCATTATCATCAAGGGATAGTTTAGATGAATTATGTTCATGCATTTGAGGTATCATGCTTATTTCTATTCATGTTGTTGATACAATCGATATAGGTATCTTTTGACAAATTGTACTTTCTTGTGATGACCATAATTTACATTAGGGGATGAGGTTGTGCATGTGTTTCTTTGAGATATTGATGGTCTTAGAGCTTGTTTCAAGGCTTGCATAACATACTTCAAAATGCTAAAGTTATTTTAGATTTCTACTCTCTATTGTCTAAGCCTAAATATCCATGTTCATCTATGATCTTAGATGTGTTCAAACATAAAGACCAACAATCAATCCTAGGGACAATTGTTCCTTAGCATGTAGAAATTGTATGTTACACTCTCCAAGGAAAACGTGAAATTTTGGAAAGATAAGACCCTTGGTTGTGTAACTCTTAAACGCAAGCACTTACATGCACCCTTGCTACAAATATTTCATATACAAGTGCACCTTTTGAATCTTAGTGTTGCACAAGCAAATCAAGAGAGTTATTTGCTTAAGAAGGAAGATTGGAGCTCTCTCTCTCTCTCTCTCTCTCTCTCTCTCTCTCTCTCTCTCTCTCTCTCTCTCTCTCTCTCTCTCTCTCTCTCTCTCTCTCTCTCTCTCTCTCTCTCTCTCTCTCTCTCTCTCTCTCTCTCTCTCTCTCTCTCTCTCTCTCTCTCTCTCTCTCTCTCTCTCTCTCTCTCTCTCTCTCTCTCTCTCTCTCTCTCTCTCTCTCTTTGGGGTTCACTAACAAGGGTGATAGTGGATTCTCTCTCATATCTATAAATTACACATAGTGCCTCTCTGTAGTGCATCCAAACAATTGTTGCAATCATATACAATACCAAGTTAGTTGTAATTGCTAAAAGGTTTAGAATCCAATAAATTTATTTAAGTTGATTTATTTTAAGCTTAGTATTTATGTTTGAAGTTGAACTTATAATAAGAGGAGACTATGTTTTAATGTAGATACCTAAAGCTTATACTAAGATTGGTATATGGATATCCTAAGTCCTAGAAGCGTGGTACCAAAAGAATAAGAATCAATGCTAGAGATTCTAAGACTTAGTATTGACTATATTGTGTATACTAGCAAAAACTAGTATATAATATATGATTTAGAGATAAATGTGTTTACCTATGCTAAGCTTGATATCCATGTGTCAAGGTTAAGATTTTATTGTCATATGGAGGGAGGCTTGGTCTTGCAAAGAAGTTCAATTTCTATCAAGAAACTAAAATTTGGTTATTTTCTCACTTTAATCATCGTAGAGTTTTTAGTATCTAGGGTTATATTTATATTAATGACTTTAGTGTTCTTTAGTAACTTTTGTGAGTCAAGTGTTTATAACTTTGTGTCATATTAAAAATATTTGACTCACATATTATAAATTCTTATGCTCAATATATTTGTCTTAAAGGACTTGACATTAAGGGATGAACTTTTGTATAGCCATAGACATTACCCAAGTTAGTTATAATATGTAGCTTAAAGATTTACTTATCTTGTGCTTTGTGTTCATGCAAGCATTTCTTAGCACAAAGAGGTACAAAGATTATTTTATGCTTGCACTACGAATAATGTTTAGGTCTCATGTATTCATAACTTGGCATTAAAGGATACCGTATTTAGTGTAGTCATGCATTTTAGCTAAGTTAGTTACAGCTTCAAAATTAATTATTAATTACTCAAATCTTTGTATTGATGTCTCACGATTTGTTGTATATTAAAAAATACAAGGATTATCCTATACTTGCATTAAACATGGTGTTTATTTTCCATGTCTTTGTATCTTGGCACTAAGTGACACTATATTTAGTGATCATAGATATTATCAAAGTTAGTTATAGCTTCTAACTTATAATCTACTTACTTAAAGCTTTGTGCATATTTCGTAAACCTCATTTGGTACTAAAAGACATAATGATTATCTTATGCTTACATTGAAGCATTATATCAAGTTCCATGTCTTTATGACTTGACATTATGGCATATGATATTTAGTGTAGCCATAAATATTGTCCAAGATACTTACAGCACATAACTTGAAACTATCTACACTATGCTTTAGATTATGTCCTATGCTTACTTGGCATAAAGAGATACAATGATAATTTTATGTATACATTACTTAGCACTAAGAAAGACCATATTTAGTGTAGTGATGTATATACATGAGTTCATTATTGCTTGTAACTTAAAACTTTCTTACACATAGATTTATGTTTATGTCCCAAGCCTTGCTTAGCACAAAGGGACAAATATCACCTTTGTGCCTACATAAAGCCTTGTGTTTAGGTTCCATGTCTTTAAGAATTGAAACTAAGGAATATAATGTTCATTGTATTCACATTATCACATCAAAGAAAGGTTAGGTGTTGTCATTCCTATTTTTACTTTGAATTTATTGCTTGTAGCTATATTGAAAACTTATTTAAATTAAAATACATTTGACATTTAAATAAGGCATTGCTTTGAATGTTGTAATGATTATTTTATATCATTATAAAGGACATTCAAGCTTTCAATAGATGTGTTACTTTTGTAGCTTTAAAGTTTTAACAAAAAGAACATTAATCACTACATATCTATAAATATATATAGGATTTTTTGTTCTATAATCTAAATAATATCGGTAACCATAAAAAGGGTATTGAATAAATTTTTATTATACATCGTATAAACATAAAAACAGGATCATATTACTCTTATTTGAGTCATAAATAGGTGTTTTTCCAAAACTCTTCGCTTGTAGTTGACATGTCCCCTTTCTGAAGAGTAAATCTCTCTGGCTTGTATCAATATCTAAGGCCTCACTTTGTATATAGAGACACAGGGCTTTCCTTATGCTTGCACCAAGTATGATACTTAGATCCCACATTCACATGGCTTTGAACTAAAGAGATACCGTTATCAGTGTAGTCATACTTTTGACTTAAGTGGTTTATAGCTTATATCTATAACTTTGTGTCAATGTCCCAAGCCTCGCTTGGCATAAAGAGACACAAGTTTACCATATGTCTACACTAAGCATGGTGCCTAGGTCCCATATCCTCATGGGTCGGCATTAAAGGGACACCATAATTAGTGTATTCATGCATCTAACTTAAGTGGTTTATAACTTGTACTTTCAACTTTGTATCGGTGTCTTAGGCCTTGCTTGGCACAAAGAGACACAAGGATTACATTATACCTAGATTAACTACACTAAGCATGGTGTTTAGGTTTCATATCCTCATAGTGAAAGGGAGCGACGGATCGAAGGTTGGACTCGAGAGCTATGGCGGGAGAGCAAGAGCAAGAAAGGGAGAGACTAGAAATGGGAACTCCAATAGTCACAATGTGTGACCGGGCCTTCCTTTATTCAAACTGTCACTAAAAGAATAAAGAATAAAGTGATGATGACAGGTGCCCGCCACCTGCAGTGTGCAGTGGCGGTGACTATCAGTGTAGTAATACACGGGCGACTAGGCAGAGGCGCCTTTACCCCCAACAACCTCCCACTTAAAGGCAAATCTGCCCCAATGAGGAGTGAAAAGAAAAAGAAAAAACACAATCATCCACATAGAGTACCAAAATCAATAAAAAACCATCACGGGCTTTCTTCGTGTAAAGACATGGATCCATAACACTCCGATTGTAGCCCTGTGGTGACTGCATAAAGTCATCAAACTTATGATACCACTCCCTAGGTGCCCGTTTCAAGCCATAAAGACTTTTCTTCAATTTGCACACTAGGTGCTGCCTGCCAGGTTTTGCAAAGCCCTTAGGCTGCTCCATATAAATCTCATCATGCAAGTCCCCATGTAAGAAAGCCATCTTGACATCCATCTGGTATAAATCCAAGTCAAGCTGAGCAACCAAAGCCAACACTAAGCCCAGGGTGGTCATCTTAACCACAGGAGAAAAGACCTCGTCAAAATCCACACCATGCTCCTGCTTAAAACCCTTTGCTACCAATCTAGCCTTGTATGCCGACTTGGGGTGTCCAGGGTACTTTTTAGCTTGTATACCCACTTGCATGGCAAAGCCTTCTTGCCCGTAGGCAAGGAAGCCAAATCCCAGGTGTCATTCTTATGCAGGGAGTCTATCTCAGACTGCATAGCCCTCTCCTAAGAGTGATTATCACCCCTGCGCATAGCCTCATCATAGGTGAAAGGCTCTCTTGCATCTGTAACCAAGATATAATGCATCGAGGGCTAAAATCTATCAGGTGGATGTCTGTCTCGAGTAGATCGTCTCACGGCAGCCTCTGCTATGTGCCCAACTACCTGTCCAACACCTGACCATGAGCATCTGCTACAATTGTAGGCTGTCCAACTGGCTGTGCGGGAGGTCTCAGCTCCTCTTGAAATATGACCCTGCAGATCTCAACAACTCTCTAAGGCTGCCTATGCATTTTGTATTCATGGAAGACTACATCATGATTGCGGATGACTTTTCGCGCCTGCGGATCCTAGAGACGATAACCCATCTCGCCTACATCCCCATAACCAAGGAAAATGCATTTGACACTCTTGGGATCCAGCTTACTTCTCTTGTCCTTGGGCACATGGCAAAATGCCTCACATCCAAAGACACGGAGATGCGCATAAGAGGGAGGTTGTCCAGTCCATACCTCCTCTGCAACCTAGAAATCCAAACCACTAGAGGGTGATCTATTTATGACATGCACAGCTGTACTAACTACCTCAGCCCAAAAGCTCTATGGTAGGCCTGCATGGCTAAGCATACTGTATACACGCTCCTGGATGGTTCTATTCATCCGCTCAGCCAAATCATTCTGGGGGGGTTTAGGGGGCGGTCAACTGACGCTTAATACCCCTCTCATCACATAACTGCTCAAACGCACGTGAGACATACTCACCCCCATTATCTGTCCTTAGGCATTTTAGCCTATACCCAGATTGGTTCTCAACCAATGCAAACCATCTTTGAAACACAGCCAAGACATCGGATTTCAGCTTAATGGGATAAGCCCAAACTTTTCGTGAAAAATCATCTATGAACGTAACAAAATACTTTGCACCATCCATAGACTGACAAGGCATGGGCCCATAGACATCCGAATGTACCAATGCCAAGGGCTCACTCATGCGTGGCCTACCAGACTTCTTATGCGTAGACCTAGTCTGCCTGCCATAATGACAATGCTCACATGAATCAAAACATGCATAATCAAGAGGCGGTAAATACCGCAAACCAGAAAGCATTTTCATTCCCTTTAAAGACATATGACCCAAACGGGCATGCCAAAGAGATACATGTGGGATAGAACCCACAGACAAAACATGATCAAGGGAAGAAGCTGATACAATCAAGGGGTAGAGACTACCAGCCTTGGCACCTCTCGCAATCACAAGTCTGCCATGAGTGATCTTCCATGCAGAGTCTCCAAAATATACATGATATCCTGCGTCATCAAGCTGTCCAGCTGACATGAGACTCCGTGTCAAACCAAGTACATGACGTACATCCTGCATAATAAAACTGCTGCCAGAAGGAAACTGCAGCCTAACATCACCAATGCCCACAATATCAAGAGAGTTGTCATCACCCAAGCGCACAGAACCCAAAACAATACAGTATGAATGAAACCACTCTCAGCAAGGTGTCACATGAAAGGATGCACCTGAGTCCAAGAGCCAACACTATGCATACATAGAGTGTATCTCTGTTATCTGCAAAGTACTAGAAGAAGCTGCTAGGATATAATCATCATCATCAACATTCTCAGGCTGCATAACATTGATCTCTTCAATTTTAACACTAGACTTTACAGGTACTATGCTGCGATCAAAAGACTTATCCTGCACTTTGTCTTTTCCCTTATCTTTGCACCTTTCATTGTGCAATTCATGGCATTGTGGCCTAATATGGCCCTTTTTCCCACAATGGTGACAAGTAACATCTGCATTCCTACCACGGGATTTGCTATGTGACTTCCCACAAGACTTGGACTGAGATTTCTGAGAATCCCATCCATGGCCACTACCACTGCCATGTCATGATTGTGGGAGAGAAGGAAGGAGTCTCACTTGTAGCTTTCTTGCTTGCACAATGGGGGAATACACACACAGGTGGAGGCTGAAAACAGTTTTCCTCTTCTTAGTTGTGTAAGCCAAAAGAACTCTAGTACATAGAAATAGAAGAACCCTATATATGGGTCTCAAACCAAACTCAACTAACTAAGGTGGCATACTCACTGAGCCACGAACTAGAGTAGATAAGGATAGCTGTCATCTAGCTATTATTCATGGGCAGTGTACCAACCGCATCTGCAACTAACAAGTCGGTGACATAAATGCACAACGGTCACCCTGGCATATCACGAGTGGAGCTCGATATCTCAACACTCCCCCTCGAGCTCAATCCCAATTCCTGCACACCAAGCAGGTCTCTGAACTTGCGCAGCTTCTCTGCGCCCAATGCCTTTGTAAATATGTCAGCTACCCGATCCTCTGTGCTGACATAAACTAGATCAATAAGACCTAGTAAAACCCTCTCCCGCACATAGTGATAATGCACCTCAATGTGCTTTGTTCTAGCATGATAGACTGGGTTATTTGCCAAGTGTATACTACTCATGTTGTCACAATAAATGACAACTGGCCCATCTGTAGACTGATGCATATCATAAAGTAGCTTATGCAACCAAGCTACCTCACATGCAGCCATTGCTGCGCCCCTGTACTCAGCCTCTGTGCTCGACAAGGCAACTGTAGGCTGTTTCTTGCTGCTCCAAGTGACTGCAGCACTCCCAAAAGAGAACACATATCCATTAGTAGATCGTCTATCAGAAATACTACCAGCCCAATTAGCATCAGTGTATCCATGCAACTGTATCTGAACCCCAGTCTCATAAAATAGTGCATACTGCAATGTGGACTTCACATACCTGAGTATGTGTCTAGCCGCATCCAAATGTGGTTTCCTTGGAGCTTGCATAAACTGACTTACCAATCCAACAGCATAGCTCAAATCTAGCCTGGTAATAGTCATATAAATCAAACTTCCTACTACGCGTCTGTACATAGTAGGATCTTCCAGAAGCTCACCTGCATCTGCGCTCAGCTTCACATTCTGCTCCAAAGGAACTGAAATAGGTTTACAGCCTGTCATCCCATATTTGGATAGCATGTCCAATCCATACTGCCTCTGCAAGAGCCATATCCCACTTGGTGATCTAATCACCTCAATGCCCAAGAAATAACGCAGCTCTCCCAAATCCTTCATCTCAAACTTCTGCTTCAATAGCATTTTCACATGAAGGATATCTTTATCACTCTCACCTGTCATAATCAAATCATCAACATAAATGACAAGTAGCATAATATCTTTCTCTGTTTTTCTCACATAAAGTGAGAAATCTGCCTTGGAAATCTGAAAACCAATAGTGACAAGATACTGTCCTATCTTGTCAAACCATGCTCTAGGCGCTTGCTTCAAGGCATACAAGGCTTTCTTCAACCTGCAAACAAACTCAGGATGAATAGCATGCACATAACCTGGTGGCTTCTCCATATATACCTCCTTGCAAATCACCATGCAAGAAGGCATTCTTTACATCCATCTGATGTAAAGACCATCCCTTTGATGCAGCCATAGCAATGACTGCTCTTACGGTTGCCATCCTTGCAACCGGAATGAATGTTTCTTCATAATCAATGCCATATGTTTGTGCGTAGCCCTTGACTACTAATCTTGCCTTGTATCTGTTCACAGAACCATCTGCATTGTGCTTCACCTTATAAACCCACTTACAACCAATTGCATTCTTATCTTTAGGCAAAGGTACCAATTCCCATGTAGCATTTGCTTCCAAGGCATCCATTTCTTCATCCATGGATTTCTCCCATTTTTCTTTTCCCATGGCTTGTTCAAAAGAAGTGGGTTCTAGTTCCTGTATCACTTTGACCATATATACATAGTGAATGGCTGTAAATCCATCATAGTTCAACCTATCCACAGGATATCTAGCTCTGGTAGACCTGCGCAAAGCAGGTTCACTCCCAGGTGCTCTCAAAACATCCCTGGTCTTCCTTACTCCAGGTGTAACAATAGAAGGAATACCCAACTCATCATCAATGCTCTGTTCTGAGCCACTCCATTCACCATCCACATAAGAGTGACCTGCATTCACATCAAACATGGGCTGATCTACCTTCTCTTTTCCTTTTCGTGATACCTGCATACCACTATCTGCATTGCTTTGAGAAGTTTCTCCTGATCTCAATCTGCCTGTCCATGGCGAAGAATGTGAACCACTGCTAGAGGACGCTCCAGGTCAACTAATATCTTGTGATTGCTGCTATGAATTCTGTACAGCATTACCATTTTGTGCATTTTACATTATCAATCACATTTATTGGTTTATACCAGCTACTCATCTCATCAAAAACAACACCTTTGCTCACTATCAACTTATGAGTAGAAGGGTTATAGCCTCTATACCCTTTTTGCTGCAGAGAATAACCAATAAAGATGCACTTCTCAGCTTTTGGATCCAACTTGGATCTCAACTCATCTGGCACATGAACATAGGCAATGCAACCAAAAATTTTCAAATGAGAAATATCTGGTTTCCTACCAGTATACCTCTCCTCTGGAGTCATGCCATGTATTGCTGCAATGGGAGTCCTATTCATTATGTAGACTTCTGTAGCAACTGCCTCATCCCAGTAAAAATCTGGCAGGTTTGTTTCATTGAGCATGGCACGAGATACCTCTCCAATATGCCTGTTTTTTTTTCTGCAATTCCATTTTGCTATGGGGTATCACTACATGAATATTGTTGCTTTATGCCATGCTCCTGCAAGAACCTTGCAAACTCATTTGAGAGGTACTCTCCCCCTCCATCTGACCTTAGGCATTTTATTTGCAGGCATGTTTCTTTTTCAACCATAGCTTTAAGAGTTTTGAAATGCCCAAAAACTTCACTTTTCTTTTTCATAAAATACACCCAAATTTTTCTGCTATAGTCATCAATAAAAGTGACAAAATAATGACAGCCTCCAAGAGATGCAACTTTAGTGGTCTACACATCAGAGTGGATTAATTCCAATGGCTTCTTACTCTCTTGAACATGTCTAGGAAATGGTTTCCTTGCCTGTTTTCCAAATTGACAGGCTTCACATACCTTATGCATTTCTACAACCTTGAATTTAGGCAATCCTGCAACAATATTTTGGGCTTGCATTGATTTAAGTCTCCGTACATTAACATGACCAATGCGTTTATGCCAGATATCAATATCTGCAACTACACCGGTCCCATGTGCAAACATTGCTGCACTCAATTCAGGCATGTCTACATCCAACGTAAACATTCTGCCCTTCTTCTTTCCTTTTGCTATCAAGTGACCTTTATTTTTCATATCCTCAACAAAGCATCCATGAGAATTAAATCTGACCTGCAAGCCCTGCTCAACCATTTGACCAACAGAAACCAGGTTCTTGGTGATATTCGGGACATGAAATACATCCGACAAGTATTTCTTTTTCCCATCCTGCATAGACAAAGGAATTTTTCCAATCTGCACAATAGGATGTGCAGTATCATTACCAGTCTCCACAAATCCTGGTTTTTCCATTTTTCTTGCATCCTGCATCCATTCTGCATGACCTATCGTGTGGTTTGATGCACCTGAGTCAACATACCACACATCGTTGCTTTCTTCTTCACTTGTCAGAGAATTGGTCATGTGCTGTACCATAAACAAATGCTCATTTCTGTCATCACCCTGTCTACTAGAAGATGCATAATTCCCTTGTTGCAATTTTCCATTCATGATGTCATTCTGCTTTTTATAGCAGTCTTTAGTCATATGACCCATTTTACCACAGTAGTAGCATTCAACATTGCTGTTTGCATTTTGGCCTCTTTGCCATCCACCACGACCTCTTTGGCTCCCCCTACCTCTAGAGTTACCATGTCCTCCTCCATAGGACTGGTTTTCTTGAGTTTACTGCATATTCTGATTTCTACCACGGCCTCCAGATCAGCCTCCTCTACCTCTGCCTCTACCTCTTCCAGCATTTGAGTAGAAGACAGCTTCTTTTGAAGTTCCTCCTGAAGAAGATGCACCACCATTTCTCTGCTCCTCAGAAATTAGAAGAGCAATCAACTCCTCAAAATCAGGAAATCTTTCATGGACAGAAATGATGTTCAGAACTATGCATAATCCTTTCTTAGACCATTCAAGGTCACGGAAACTAAATCATCATCTTCCACTGGCGACCCAATGGAAGCAAGTGCACCTGCAATCTTCTTCACCTTCATGTGGTAGTCATTGATGCTTATACTTTCTCTTTGCACATTGTGCAACTCTTGCTTGAGCTGCATTTTCTTGGCTTGCGTATTTGTGCTATACATTTTTGACAAAGTATCCCATGCCTCCTTTGGCATGCTTGCATCCTGAATATGCACAATCATAGAGTCTGAAATACTGATAGACAGCTAGTACATAACTTTTCTATCTCTCTCATGCCATTCTTTAAATGCCTGCATTCGCTGTTGATTGGGAACATCAGGAAGAACTGGTTCTTCTTCATTTCCTGCAACGAATTCCCAATATCCTTTTCCCATAAGGAAATTCGTCATTCTAAACTTCCATGCTTGGAAGTTGTTCTTGTCAAGCTTTTCAGTGACAATCTGTGAAAGAGAATCAGATGCCATTACAGAACACTGCAAAAAATTATGTCACTGCAAAGAACACAGCTTCAGCCTCACAAGGGCAAATCTGCAAAACTGACGAAAGTGGTATTTGACCACACACTCACTTCCTAGTGACGATTTTGCATCAACAAGCAACAAGGATGATTCTGTAACTCCCAATGTCTCTGCGCACAGGCATACGATGCAATTTCTACGGTAACTTTTCACCGACCTGTAGAACAGTGGTCGCAAGCACAAAACAGGGCCTTTTCCTGAGTGTGTACAGAAAACTTCCGCCTCCAAAACAGGCCCCGAAATGGCCTCAAATCAAAAAAACAGAGCAACCAAGGGCTAAAGGCCTTTCCCGCAACGTATACTGCCCTCTTGCTACACCATGAAGGACGTCTCAATCTGAGACAATGCACTCTTGCACTTCCCGGCTGTGCTACCTGCAAAGACTTGCTCCCAAAACAGAAAAATGAAAGCAACACTGGTCCTCTTACCAAAACACCGCGAACTTGGTTTGCTTTCTTAAGCTTCTTACCACGAACAAGGCTCTAATACCATGTCACAATTGTGGGAGAGAAGGAAGGAGTCTCACTTGTAGCTTTCTTGCTTGCACAATGGGGGAATACACACACAGGTGGAGGCTGAAAACAGTTTTCCTCTTCTTAGTTGTGTAAGCCAAAAGAACTCAAGTACATAGAAATAGAAGAACCCTATATGTGGGTCTCAAACCAAACTCAACTAACTAAGGTGGCATACTAACTGAGCCACGAACTAGAGTAGATAAGGATAGCTGTCATCTAGCTATTATTCATGGGCGGTGTACCAACCGCATCTACAGCTAACAAGTCGGCGACATAAATGCACAATAGTCACCCTGGCATATCACGAGTGGAGCTCGATATCTCAACATGTCATGCTGTCCATATCCATCATTCCTGCCTCTAACTGTCATAGCATCAGACACACGAGAGGCATCAAAATTCTTACAGTTAACCTCTTCCTGTAGAAGAGCACTCTCAACATTAGATAATTTCAAGGTAGTAGTAGAGGCACATAATGCAGTGCGGAATACATCCCATGACTCATTAAGAGTACCAAGTAAGAAAAAGGAGTGACATCCTCTGCAAAAGTGATGTCCTGTGAAGTCAAGTTCTTGAGTATAGCATGGAACTGGCTCAAGTGAGCAGACATAGTCACATTCTCCTTCATGCGCAGATCCATAAGTTGCTTTAGCCAATACATCTGACTCGCTGGACTTTTCTTGTCATAGAGATTTTTTATCTTTTCCCACAACTGCCATGCACTCTGTTCTTCCTCAAAGATATTATAGTGAGCCTGTTCTGTGAGAGAAAATACAATAGTGGACTTGCATAACTCTTCAAGCTCAAGACATTCCTCATCTAGCATAGTTGCATGCGGATGCCCACTTAACCTCAAAGGTTTGATCTGCGATTTCTACACCAACACCTGCCAAATCTGGCTCTTCTAATAAGAGTAATTCGTACCATCAAGCTTAGTGATGTTGAAAATAGCATGATTAGTGGACGAACTCGCCATAATGTAGGCTGGAAGACTGTAGACAGTTCAAAACTGCTTGTTGTTTACTGTAGAAAATGACCCAAAAATCACCAAAATCGAGGAAAAATTGCGAAGAAAGTGGAACCAAAGTTGCTGTCCACCAAGTACTAGTGAAAGTACATTTCAGAGTGTTTCAACATGAAAAATCCATGTCAGTCCATACATATATGCTTGCTGTAATAAATTTTAGATTTCAGTAAAAGAGAACTAACAATGACAAAATCGGATCCCAAGGCAATCAGATACTACCAAGACCAAAGCGGAATCATGTGGGCATAGCATAAGCATATGGTAGTTGATAAGCATGAATCCAACACCCAAGTATGTCATACAAACATCTGCTGAGTAGACACACCCCCAAGCAACGGGGGCAAAGTGTTCCTGTCACTACCAAAACTTGACACAAGTAGGTGTCAATTGTCAAGAATCGCGTGGAGGGGATTGCTCAAGATGCTGCGCCGAACACACACAGAATGCACAAGGAGAAGCTCACTCAAGAGACAAGAAGAGAGATGGAGGCCAAAACGTTTTCTTGCTGATTTTTTTCTTCTTCTTCCACACACTTCACAATGTACACAAAGTATAGATAAGATACAAGATAAAAGGAAAGTGGCCTACTAAGTCAAACAATGCATAACCGACTACACTAGTCGACTGGCACTATAACTATGCCAGCTGTAAATAGGTGTAACAACCTGAATATAATAAGTAGTGAGTCAGTGGCCATGTGAGAGTCATAATGACCACCGACGTGCTAAGTGTAGACGTGTGGACCCATCTAACCAGGCGGTCCATCATCAATGTCCACATGTGTTGAGCTTGTCATCTCAACACTCCCCCTCAAGCTCAACTGCATCTCTGCAACTCCAAGTAAGCTTCGAAACTTTTGAAGCTTCTCTGTACCCAATGCCTTCGTGAAGACGTCAGCTATCTGATCCTGTGTGCTGACATACACCAAGTCAATCTCACCTGCTAGTACCTTCTCTCTCACAAAGTGGTAGTGTACCTCAATATGTTTTGTCCTGGCATGGAACACAGGGTTTCTAGCCAACTGTATACTGCTCATGTTGTCACAATAAATGACAACTGGACCTTCCACCTGCACATCCAAATCAGCCAATAACTTTTGCAGCCATACTACCTCACATGCTGCAACAGCAGCACCTCTATACTCAGCCTCTGTACTCGACAAAGCAACTGTAGATTGCTTTTTGCTGCTCCAAGCAACTGCTGCACTACCAAGAGAGAACATGTATCCGCTGGTAGATCGTCTATCAGACATACTACCAACCCAATCTGCATCTGTGTATCCAAACACCTGTACGTCTGTACCTGCCTCATAGAAAAGCCCATAATGTAATGTGGACTTCACATATCTCAATATGCGTCTCACTGCATCCAAATGTGGCTTTCTAGGTACTTGCATAAACTGACTCACAAGACCAACAGCATAGCTCAAGTCTGGCCTTGTAATGGTCATGTAGATCAAACTCCCCACTATCCTCCTGAACATAGTAGGGTCTTCTATCTCATCCCCAACATCAGCACTCAGCTTTACATTCTGCTCCAACGGGACTGAAAGTGGTTTGCATGCTGTCATACCATACTTGGACAACATATCCAAGCCATACTGTCTTTGGGACAGCCATATATCATCATCACATCTGACCACCTCAATGCCAAGGAAGTACCTTAGCTCACCTAAATCCTTCATCTCAAACTTCATCTTCAAATAGCCCTTGACTTCAGCAATCCCACTATCACTATCACCTGTAATAATCAAGTCATCCACATAGATGACTATGATGACCAAACCTGTATCTCCCTTTCTCACATAAAGTGAGTGATCAGCATCAGAAACATAAAAACCAATATTGACAAGATACTCTCTAATCTTGTCAGACCATGCTCTAGGTGCTTGCTTGAGCCCATAGAGTGCCTTCTTCAATATGCACACATACGTGGGATGCTCTAAATCTTCATAACCTGCTGCCTGATCCATATACACTTCTTCCTGCAAATCACCATGCAAGAAGGCATTCTTTACATCCATTTGCTGCAACCTCCAACCTTTGGCTGCTGCCAAAGCAATCACACATCTGACAGTTGCCATCCTAGCAACTGGACTGAAGGTTTCATCATAATCTATGCCATATGTCTGGGCATAGCCTTTTGCAACTAGCCTAGCTTTGTACCTGCTAATAGAACCATCTGCATTGTGCTTAATCTTATAAACCCACTTACATCCAATAGCTTTCTTTCCCTTTGGCAATGATACTAGATCCCAAGTCTTATTAGCCTCTAATGCAGCCATCTCCTCATCCATTGCTGCATCCCAATGAGCATGACCAACAGCCTCCTCAAAACATGTAGGCTCAACATCCTCAACTAGTTTCACCATATAAGCATAATGGTGAGCTGCATAACCTTCAAAACCAAATCTTTTAACAGGGTATCTCACCCTGCTAGACGTGCGTACCACTGGATCACTCAATGGAGTCTTTGCATTAACACGTGCTCTCTGCACACCTGGAGTCCTCACTGAAGGAATGCCAAGCTCATCATCCAAGCTCTCTGAGCCACTGGAGTCTCCATCAAGAACTGCATCAATGCCTTCTGACACTTTATTCTTTCCTTTGTCTTTACCTGTAGTGCTACTAGATGCACCCGAAGATGTAGAGGTACTCCTTAGTCTCCCAGACCAAGGACTACCAGATGATGTCTCTGGTCCACTAAGAGTCCGTGATTCTTGCCTTTCAGCCTGCACATGAGTGTCATGATCATCATCAACATCCAATGCATCACCACTAGATGCATACCAACTGCTCATTTCATCAAAGATGACATCCCTGCTCACTCTGAACTTACATGTGACAGGGTTGTAACAGCGATACCCTTTTTGCTCTAAAGAGTATCCAATAAAGATACACTTTTCAGCCTTTGGATCCAGTTTCTTCCGCAACTCATCTGGTACATGAACATACGCAATGCAGCCAAACACTTTCAAGTGTGAAACATCAGGCTTCTTACCTGTAAAACATTCTTCGGGGGTCATACCATGAACTGCAGCTGTGGGAGTTCTGTTCATAATATAAACAGCAGTATGAACAGCCTCAGACCAAAAATGCTTAGGCATATTCTTTTCAGCCATCAAGGCGCGTGCAACTTCTGCAATATGCCTGTTTTTCCTTTCTGCAACCCCATTTTGCTGTGGGGTATACCTGCATGTGAACTGTCTCTTTATCCCATGAGACCTCAGAAAATCACTGAACTCATTTGAGAGGTACTCTCCCCCTCCATCTGACCTCAGGCACTTTACTTTCAAGCCTGTTTCTCTTTCAACTGCAGCCTTGAAAGTTCTAAAGTGCTCAAAAGCTTCACTCTTTTCCTTCGTAAAATATACCCACAGCTTTCTAGAACAGTCATCAATGAATGTGACAAAGTATGAACTGCCTCCAAGAGATACATTTTGTGTAGGCCCCCAAATGTCTGTATGCACAACATCAAGGATATTTCTGCTTACATCTCTGTCATGTGAAAAGGGTTGTCTTGCCTGCTTACCAAACTGACATGCTTCACATACCTTCTGAAATTCTGCAACTTTAAATGTAGGCAAACCTGTAACCAACCCGTTGGACTACATTAATTTCAGCCTTTGTACATTTGCATGTCCAATGCGTTTGTGCCAAATTTCAATGTCTGCAACAACACCTTTTCCTTTGGCATACATAGCAGCATTCATAGTAGGAATTCCAGCATCTAGAGTGAACATACGTCCAACTCTACTTCCCTTTGCTACCAACCTGCACTTGTCATTGAAGTCTTCTACAAAGCAGCCCTTTGCATTAAATCTGACTTGCAGCCCTTGCTCTACCATTTGACCGACTGACACCAAGTTCTTTGTAATAGATGGCACATGCAATACATCTGAAAGACTCTTTGTCTTACCATCATGCAAGGACAAGGGAACTTTTCCAATGTGTGAAATTGGGTGGCATGAGTCATCACCCGTCTGCACATAACCTGCATTTTGCAAATCCTGCATCTCTCCAAACCATTCTGCATGGCTGGTCATATGATTGGATGCACCTGAATCAACATACCAAACATCTTCATGTGTTCCCTTTCCTGTAACAGCATTCACCATATGCTACATAACGAACAAACGTTCATTTTTGTCTTCATTCTGTCGTGAAGACGATGCATAGTTTCCTTGCTGCAACTTACCATTGCGGATATCATCTCTCTTAGCATAACATTGGGCTGCAATATGACCTGTTTTGCCACAGTAGTGGCACACAATACCAGAGTTGTTAGAACCTCTGTTCTGCCATCCACCTCTTCCTCTAAAGCTCCCCCTGCCTCTAAAGTTACCACGACCTCCTGAAACCTGCATATCGCCAAATTGCTGATTCAATCTGTTTTGATGGTTGTCACTACCACGTCCTGTACCATGGCCTCTTGAAGAGAACCTGCCACGTCCCCTTCCAGAACTGGAGTAGAAAGCTTGGACCTGTTCACCACTTCTTTCAGATGTCTCACTCTGCATGTTGATCTCTTCAGTGATCATAAGGGAGACCAATTCATCGAAATCTGGAAATGGCTTTCTGACATATACGGAAGTTACAAAAGACTTCCAAGCCTTTTCATTGTTAAGTCCACCCAAGGTAGACGACACCAAATCATCATCATCGGGCATTGCATCAATCGCTGCCAATGCATCTACAATGCTCCTTACCTTCAATGCATACTCATTGATAGACATCTTCCCTTTCTTCAATGTATTCAACTCTTGCTTGAGTTGAATCTTTCGTGCCTTTGTATTTACAGAAAACATACTTTCAAGTATGGTCCAAGCTGCATATGCATTCTCTGCATTTCTAATGTGTCCCAACATATTATTGTCAATTACTGCAGACAACCAATACATGACCTTCTTGTCTTTTGCATTCCATTCCTTTCGTGCCTTTATCTCTTCTGCAGTTGGAGAATCACTCACCTCCGGCTCCTTTTCTTCACCTGAAACGAACTCGTAGAGGCCTTTTCCAATAAGAAAGTTCGTGACACGGAACTTCCATGAAGGGTAGTTGTTCTTGTCAAGCTTCTCAATGATGGGGCTTCCACTGTTCTCTGCCATTATCACAAGAATAATACCAAACAGCAAGCAAATCTTCTGCAATCCTCGACCTGTAGTGCACAGCAATACACTAGACAGCCTTTTTCACTGTCTGCTCAACAATACATGCAATCTGCAACCTGTTTGCAGATAAACCTCGTGTTTACTCACTGGTAAACACCTTTAATCTTACAGATCTGAAATCTGTAACCTGCGCACTCACTGTCGGTCAATACAGCTGAAGTCACAGTGTACCCTGAAACTGCTGTCCGCAACTTGCGGCTCTAAAACGGGCCCTGAAACGGCCTCAAATGCCCAAAATAACTGCGGGAAAGCCCTAAAGGGCTCAATCTGCAGAATATATAGCGCTCTTCGCGCACACCAAATCTCACTACAATCTGAGATTTTTGCTCTGCCCTGCTTCCGGTGCCTCCACATGCACTATCCAAGAGAAGGAGTGGAAGAATGGGAGAGATTCTTACCCGTAGCTTGCTTGCTCGAACCTTGCTTCTTCTCCTTCACTTCAACCTTCGAAATCAGCCTCTCTCAATGGAGCGGCTCTGATACCATGTCAAGAATCGCGTGGTGGAGGGGATTGCTCAAGATGCTGCACCGAACACACACAGAATGCACAAGGAGAAGCTCACTCAAGAGACAAGAAGAGAGATGGAGGCCAAAACGTTTTCTTGCTGATTTTTTTCTTCTTCTTCCACACACTTCACAATGTACACAAAGTATAGATAAGATACAAGATAAAAGGAAAGTGGCCTACTAAGTCAAACAATGCATAACCGACTACACTAGTCGACTGGCACTATAACTATGCCAGCTGTAAATAGGTGTAACAACCTGAATATAATAAGTAGTGAGTCAGTGGCCATGTGAGAGTCATAATGACCACCGACGTGCTAAGTGTAGACGTGTGGACCCATCTAACCAGGCGTCCATCATCAATGTCCACATGTGTTGAGCTTGTCATCTCAACATCAATTCACAAAGATACGGATCCAAAACTGAGTCTTAGCTCATAAGCATACAGTGAACCAAGACATATGATGTATCATCCCAAAAGGTAAGAAGTCCCAAAGTCTCAAGTGTCTGTAACTGCTCAATAGCATGTAACGGCTCAATGCATAAAAGTGCCACCTGCTCAATGTCTGATAAGCATTCAAGAATGCTCCCACTGGCACAAAAGCCGTATGTACGAGCTCAAGAGCTCAAGCCAAGGCAAGAAACAGTGCCAATGACATAAGTCCAAGACAATACATCAATAGTATATCCCAAACATGTAGGTGGTAGAGCATCCGTATGTAGCATCCATAAGCATGTAAGACATCAAGTACATCCCAAGATACAACTCTGGCAAGCCAATAAATAGCTCAAGTAAGCTCCAAGAATCCAAGGTCAGGCCAAGAACGAGCTCCAGTAGCAATAGGCTCCAAACAATGTAACTAGCATGTAGTAATGGCATAGGCTAAGCATGTCAAGACCGGTCAGACATAAGCAACATACATGCCATAAGTACATCCAAGACGGAGCATCCAAATGCTTTGCAAAGCGAGCTCAAGCTCAACCAATGATCTTGAAACCAAGCTCTATGTCGAGCCCCAAGTGTCAATACATCACCATATATGTCCGAAACATAGCCCGAAAAGCATAGGCATAAGTATACATGAGTAAAATGACTTCAGCCCAACTATGTATAGTAGTGATTTACTATTCAAAATTGAGAATTTCAGCACCAAAGTCAGCTCCAAATGGTTGCCAAACAATAGGCATACATTCCCCTAACATCCGGGCATCAAATGGAACCAACTTGGCATCAAATGACAATGCGAAACAAGCTGTAGCATCAAATGTCAGTGTAACACTATCATAAACTACCTGTGGACTGTTATGACAGTCCCAAAATAGTGTTAAATTAGTCCAAATGCTACGCCAACACATCAACCATGAAAACCAAACGTCAAAGCATGTTCATATGCCCGAAATGAAGCCTTTCCAAGTGCCAATGGAGGGGGAGAGCTGCTGTTGTGACTATCAATACTGAAGACACATATGGGAGGGCTACGTGATTCCTCCAATTGTAAATGCTGGTCCTGGGGCTGCAAAAAATCGTGGCCAAGCTTCGGAGGGGCTGGTTAAAGCCAAGGAAGGCCTCAAACAAGCTCCAGCAAATCTTGTTCAAAGGCAAGTGAGATATGAAGCAAGGGAGCTTCAATGGTGGCTGCTCCAATCTTGTTTACAGCCTATGAGACCTGAGAACTGAAGTAAACCCTGAAGAAAATGATCAAATACCTTTGATGTAATGCCCTGAATGTGCCCAACAATGCCGGGAAGGTGCTCGGGAAGCCGAGGAGTGACGGGAGCTTGAAGGAGTCAGATATGGCTGCCGGGAAGGAGACCCAATGCAAGTAGGGACTCTATGGGATGCTAAGAATGCCACAAACCAAGCTCAAGAGTTGGAAAGCAAAGCTCTGATACCAATTGAAAGGGCATGACGGATCGAAGGTTGGACTCGAGAGCTATGGCGGGAGAGCAAGAGCAAGAAAGGGAGAGACTAGAAATGGGAACTCCAACAGTCACAATGTGTGACCAGGCCTTCCTTTATTCAAATTGTCACTAAAATAATAAAGAATAAAGGACGATGATGGGCGCCCACCACCTGCAGTGTGCAGTGGCAGTGACTGTCAGTGTAGTAATACACGGGCGGCTAGGCAGAGGCGCCTTTACCCCCAACACATAGCTTGGCACTAAAGGGAGACTATAATTAGAGTAATCATGCATTTGACTATGTTCTAAGCCTCGATTGGCATATTCGTGGTAGAGAGTCAAACTTTAGCTAGGTTTGGGTTTGTTTTAAGGAGCTTTTGTATTTGCATTTTAGAGCTAATTCCTAATCACTTTAAATATTGTTTTGTGAGAGTTTTGATGTTGCATGGTCTCTTTTTTATCTATGGTGTTCCCTTGGATAAAGAGGGATTGCATGTTCATTAACCTTAGATTTACTCACTAAATAGCCAATTTCATATCTATTAATCTTTGTTTTTTATTATACTAGCTTGGCTAGCATTAATAGCACACTTGAATTGCCACACATGATAGCTATTCTCCTATTAGGTCATTAGGGATGGGTTTAGGTGGCAATGCCCTTGTTTTGCACTTTGGTTGGTTCTAATCTATTGGTTTTAATTTGACAGCATTGTGTGTTAGGGTATGCTTTGGTGATGGTTGAGAGCTTTAGTTTGATAGCATTAGGGAGAAACTTGCATATACATGCTTCCTTCTAGACTTGAAATACCTAGATGAAAGTTTTAAAGTACCTAGAACCACTAGATAGAAAGCTTGAGACATTTGCAAAATTGATCATAAGATTTCTTTTATTTAGATAAAAGGTCACCATGCTTTCTAAAGCCTAAGCTAGACCTTTAGCCACATGTTCTATACCATAAAATTATAGATAGGTTCTTAAAGGGATCCCTGCTTTACAAGATGAAGACTTAATCAGCCTTTTCTTCTCTTCTTCTTTCTTCTCAAACTCAAATTGAGCTATGGCATGCTGGTTTTGGCCATCTCAACTCCAAGTAATTTTGGAAGGCAACTTGTGGTTAGCTGGTATGTGGATTTCCAGAGAACAAGTCTTGTAAAAAACTCAAGACCCTACGCTCTAACAAGGGAGGAGAGTTTGTCTCCCATGAGCTAACTTGGTTTTGTGCATATCATGGCTTAGAGCAGGAGTTTGCCAACATGAATACCCCTTAGGAGAATAGCACATTAGAGCAAAAGAATCATAGTGTGATTGAGATGGTGTGGACTATGATGGAGTATTGGTAGACACCTCAATGCCCATGGGATGAATTAGTGGCCATCGCTTCCACATCCTTAATTGCTCCCCTACATCAACATGGTTGGTATGACACCTTTTGAGGCTTACGTTAGTTAAAAAGCTATATGTTTCTTATTTCAAGGTGTTCAAGTTTGATGCTTATGTTTACATCACAAAGAAAAAGAGGGACAAGTTTGTGATGGCTTCTAAAAGACATGTGTTTGTGGGTTATAGCTCATAGTCCCAAGGATACATGCTTTATGATCTTGTTTCATGGGAGGTATACATGAGTCGAGATGTTTGATTCATGGAGTTTCCAACCATAGAGAGGGGTGGCACCCTATCCTTGGAGACCTAGGTGAGAGTTGGGCACATAATCTAGTGCCTTTGGAGCCCCTATCTATTGAGGCTCCACTCTCAGTGGAGGAGGAGATTGCTTCACCACCAGACTCACCCATTGAGCCTGCCCTAATGGACATTTTAGAGACTTTGATAGAGCCAAAGTGGCAAGGGTTATTGACAACCTCCTTTTTGGGCATGTGATACACTTTGTGACTCAGGAATTAAGGGAGTTCTTGAGGAGTGGCAACTATGGGATGGCCTAAAGCACTCTTAAAGGAACTAGGCACACTCCATCAAGCTTGTTTGTACATTATTTAATGTCTTGTGTCATGCAAGAAAGAGAGTCCACCTCCGTGAAGGATGCTTTATAATAATAGCATTAGATGATGGCTATGGTGCAAGAGTTGGATGCAATTGAGTGGAATGGCACTTGGGATCCAGTGCCTTGGCTTGCTCATAGGAAGGTGATTGGAGTCAAATAGATCTTTAAGTCCAAGTACCATAGTGTTGGCACTTTGGATAAGCACAAGGCGTTGTCATTTGCAAAGGGTTTCGTGCAATGGTTAGGGGTGGATTTCCATGATACCTTTGATCTTATAACTAGGATGGCTACCATTAGGGTTGTTCTTAGCTAGCCATAGTAGCAAATGGCTAGTCTATCAACTTGATGTGAAGTTTGCCTTTCTTAATGGAGATTTGAAGGAGGAGATCTATGTTGAGTAACCTCTTGGCTTTTCCTCATACAATGGCAAGGAGTATAGGTTGGAGAAGGCCCTTTATGGTCTCAAATAGGCTCCGCATGCTTAGAATGAGAAGATAGACTCATTCCTCCAAGGGAAGTTAGGGTATTGACGCTCCTCTTCCAATCCCTAATTGTATGTCCACATCTTAGCTGGAGAGTAGGTGTTGTTCATGATTTATGTGGATGGTCTCATCTTAAGAGACGATTATGCCCAGAAGGTCAAGCAAACAAAGAAGGTACTACATCAGGTGTTTGAGATGATGGATATGGGTCTTCTCCACTTCTTTCTAGGCCATGACATTTGGCAAACTCCAAGGGGGATTTTAATCTCCCAACAGAGGTATGTGTAGGAGTTTTGGACTACGTTTGAGTGGAGGGGTGTAAGGATATTTCTACTTCCATGGATCCGAAGTGGAAGGCTACAACCCATGCAAATTCACCAGCACAGCAGATGCTTCTAGTTTTATAGGTAGTTGATTGGGCCATTGATATGGATCCTTAAGACTTAGATTGATTTGTGCTTTCCTATAGGTTTGCTTGCAATGTTCATGAATGAACCTAAGTTGGTTCATTGGAAGGCTACTATGGGGATTTTATAGTTCCTGAGTGCCCCTCCTACCCCCCCTGCACGATCTTGGTACTCAAGTATTGATGATTTGGGTTTGATTCTTTCAGGTTGGATGGATTCAGATTGGGCTAGAGATGTTGATCAATGGAGGTTAATGACATAATGATGGATGGTCATAAAATCCTTTTTTTAATGCCAAAATATATAGCATAGAAAGTACATACATGAACCACTTAAAAGTGGGGATGATTCATAATTCCTAAGTCAATGATGTCTCCTAAGGAACTTGTAGGCTACTCTAAACATAGGGGATTTCCACCCTAATTCATTTAATACTATTAAAACTTCTTGTTTACACATGGTCTTTCTAAAAACTTTATTATTTTGATGAAAGCATATGAATTTGATGGTTGGCTAATGTTCTTATTGCATCCTAATGTGCCATTGCTCCTTTATTGAGTAGCTTATAAACCCCAAAAAGGACATTCTTAATGTTGACCTTCACATGGAAGCCTATGCCCTCCACCCACCACTTCATGAGCATTTTCCATGGATTCTTAACTTCTTGGCATTCCTAGAACAATTTTTGAGTTGAATCATCTTATCATGTCTTTTACAAAGCACACATAGAGGCAAGATTTGTCTTACATTTGGACAAATATTCCCGTGTAGGGAACTTCTTGATGATGGTCTTCCAAAGATCTAGATCAAACTTCCTTGATGGACTCTTGGACCAAATCCTTCTTATCCTCCTCTTCCAATCTTAACCTAGTCCTAGGGTACTTTTTTTTCTAGTACTCAAATAGCTTGGAAATATTGTCTCCCATCCCTTTTTTGAAACTTGCCTCTCTTTGTCCAATCCATAAGGGACTTACCTTTTTCCACCTTGAAGCATTTCCAGAGAGCTCATAGACAACAATGTAGGAAGTAGGCTAGTTCTCCATCGTTTTCAAGTCCCCTCCTCCCTACCAAACCATTCAACCTCGTAGATGATAGATTGCCACATAGAGACAAGTTTTTATGTTGCTTCTAAGTCCAAAATCTTGATTTTGATAGCTTTGATGAATAGAGTGTCAACCTAGCTAAAGTAAGGAAACCTACCCCTTGGTAGTTTATAATTTGACATCCAATGTCTCATGAGAACAACCCATGGTTGCCTCTTATCAACATTTTTAATCAAGTTAAAAACTAGTATATGTAGCCTTATCCTTCAAGTATTCACTCCTCAAGCTACCCTTGACCTTCTATGTTGTGACAAGGTCCCAAACCATTCAATGCCCCTTACGATTCCCTCCATGAGACCAAAGGAAGTTTTTAAACATCTTTTCTAGCTCCTTCCAACAAAATACACTAAATGCAAAGATGGTAGCCACAAAGAACAAAATAAGAACCAAAATTTAATTTAGGATTACAAGTCTACCACCAAGGAGAATCCCTCAATTTCCTAGTTCTAGACCTTAACTTGTCTTTTTTACCTTAAACCACTCAAATATTTGAGCACCCCAAAAGACATCCTATATACTTGAAGACTTCCTCCTATTTAAGCTCTTTAAATCCATACTCATAAATCCATTTTGGGGGGTCCTGGTGCCTCACATAGAGGATCTTAGTCTTACCACAACAAATTAGAGAACCTAACAACTTTGAAAAGGTTTGGGAATCCCCATGAGAGTATCTAGTTGACTTCTCTCAGCTTTGACAATATCAGAGTTGTTATCTATTAGAAACTAGGACACAAAATAATCATCTATAGAGAGAGTTAGAGTGCTAAGAGTTCCCCCTTACACCAACCAATCCAACTTCAAAAGTAGGTCTGTTTTACCATAGCAAATAGTAGAGGAGCTAGTGGGCATCCCTATCTTATAAATCTCTTCAATAGAAATGTTTCAAAAAGACATCATTGGTGCATACTTGGGCTAATGCATTTGAAAACAAGTTCTTTTCATTTCAAGAATACCTTTCCAAAACTCAAATTTCCTAGAGAAAGAAGAACAAACTCCCAATCATATGCCTTCTCAAAATCCATAATGACAAGAATAGCTTGATCCATGGCTATGAGAATATTCAAAATTGCATCCTAGTTCTTGCTTTCAACAATAAAATTTTACTAGTGTGGGTGAATACTTCTTGATAGAATCATCGTAATCCTCATAGCAATGTCTTTTGCCTATCAATTTGTAGGAAAATTTTAGCATTGTTAAGGGTCTCCAATGAGACATTCTTAGTATATCAATATACTTGGGAATCAACTTAAAGAGAACATGGTTCACCTCTTATGGAAATTCCTCATTCTTAAAGCAAACAGAAAATTAATGAAGTTATTACCACATACCTCCTAGATTGCCTCTAAAAACTTGTGTAGAGTCCTTTCCACATACCGCATACCTCCTCGATTGCCTCAAAAAAATTTGTTGGAAGCCTATAAATACCCAAGGATTTCCCATCTTTCATGTGCTTGAGTGCATATTCCACTTCCTCTCATAGAAAGGCTTCTCAAACTATTCAAGTTCCACCTTGAAGAGATCTGTGATATAGCGTTCAAAGATGTCATAGACTTTTTCCTTCATAATTGTGAGCTTTAGAGTATTCCACACTATGAATAGAAGCTAGATGTGAATGGATTGCTTACATTATATCCTCATTGCATGTGAGCTTCATGCCATTTGAATCTTCTATGTAGTTGATGAGTTTTCTTCTCCCTTTTCTCTTTTAAGACATTGAAGTAGAACATAGTGTTAGAGTACAACGAATGCGGAAGCGCACGAGCAAGATTGAAAGACAATGAACATGAGAGAGGAGGGAGAGAGAAAATAGATAGTAGAATGCATAAATCTATAGTCAATGAACACTAAAATGAAGAAGGTAGATATATAAATGGGATGTCAAATTATCTCCTTAAGTTGATCTCTCTCACTACTTGAAAAGACAAGTGAGTGTGGGCACATAAATAATTGAAAAATAGCCATCAAAATGACCATGTATTGGCCAACCAACTACCAAAACTAGTTGACTAGTTGAATATAACATTTAGTAAAATGTGATCTATTCAAAGGTGCCACATGGCATTATCCCCAACCTATAATATATCCAAGTTGGCCTAAATAAGGTCCCCCTTCTTGGTGACTTTTGAAAATGCACAAATTGACAAGAAATGCATAAATGGATATGAGAAAACTAACTATACCACGGTAGCATGACAATTCCAATATAGAGGATGACTAAATCTTCAACACCCCCTCTTAGATCTTAGACGGGGCATAAGGCTCACGGATTTGGAGTGATGTTGAAGAACAACATGAGGAAGCACCTTCATAAAAATATCTACCAAATTGTCCTCTGTCTTGCAATATATCACATTAATGGTCTCATCTAAGATCTTCTCTTAAATGAAATGGTATTGTATCTCAATGTGCTTCAATTTAACATGAAACATAAGGTTCTATGCCAAGGAAATGCAACTCTCATTGTTGCAATGAAGGGTCATAGGACCTATCTACAAGTGGCCAAGCTCACCTAGTAACCTCTAAAGCCACACTATCTCACATGTGGTAGAAGATGTCACTCTATACTCTGCTTTTGTAGAAGAAAGGGAAACTGTGGGCTGGTTCTTGTTACTCCATGAGATAGCACTTGCACCCAAAGTAAAGCAATATCCTAAAATTGTAAATGTCCATGGAATAACATGGTAAAGATTTTCACCATCCTTTTACAAAAAGGTAAAACTTGGGAAAACAATTCAATAGATGGCCAAGGACCAATAATCCCCATCCTAACCACATTTTAGGAAATATCCTAAAGCTTGGGACAAAAATTCAATAGATGACCAAGGACTACAAGTTGCCATCTGACCCAACTCTTGATCCAATGTAAAGACAAAGTATGTTTGTCATACCTAAACCAATCAACTCAATATCTGAAATGTAAGATGATTTTTCTGGTAGGGAATATCTCAAATGGAAGAAATGTAGTTGACTAGCTATCCAACAAACTCAAATCACAGTAAGAACATGCAAACAAATGTTGGCACTCTTTTTGCTTGGTTTGATTCCTATTTTTCTCGAATTATTAAGGCTTCATTTCAAGGGGCTTTAGCCACATCTTGATAGTTTGCTCTTTGCAAAAAAAAGCAACTTTGTAGAAGAAAAAAACTAGAAATGAAATAAGGTAATTGGCCTAAAATAGGGAACAAAAGGCAATGCCACTGTATTGTTGATTGTAATTGTCTCATTCCATCTTCCTTTACCAAATTTTCTTATTACACACTAGATTAGACAATAACTCCCTACAATAAGAGGTATCTAATGAAGGCAAGTATTCCTTTATATGCTTTACTTCAAATGAAAGGCTTATTTAAAAATTTAGAAGTTATTATATTGCATGATGATGCTTGTTCACATGTGTTCATCTTAGAAATGTTCATTAAGAGATTGCCACTAGGGTGCCTTCACTATACAAAGTTAAATCAACATTCTAAGGCATTTGATACAATGGCACATGGGCAATCAAGGGTTTAGAGATCACCATGGATATATATAAAAAATAAATTTACACTTTTTAGTTGCATCTATGGTCTTGAGCATGCCTTTTAGACATCAATACAATTTGGATATTGACTACAACAAGCACATCATCAGTTTTGAGTTCCAAGGTCAACCTATCTCTTTAACTCTAGTGATCCAAAAACCAAGTTATTCCCTCTAATCACTCACACTCAAGCTAAACTATCACTTAGAAAAGAAACAAAAGGTATGCATGATCTATGTTTTGAGGTAGAGGCTTCATAGTTTATTTCCCTAATCCATATCAAGAAAACTTCCCTAGAATCATAAAATACTACTTTGTTAATGATTAGCGACCAAAGTTGGTACCATCTTAAGGAGAGCTTGATCATTAGACAGAACTCTTCACTAGAATGTAACTCCACCCTATGTGCTCCCTATAGAAAAAGCCCATTGTGTTAAAGGGGAGCCCAAAGGCAAGTTGTTAAATACTTAACAAAGGCTTGATTTGACCTAGCTTATCACCCTTTGGTGTAACCATACTATTGAAATGGAGAAGAAGAATAAAACCTATTATATGCATTGAGTACTAGTTATTCAATAAGGCTATTGTCAAGAATAGATACCCTATACCTCATGTTGACAACCTATTAGACAAACTAAAGGGATCTAGTAACATAAATACTATCTCCCCATTGTATTTGATATATTGCATAAAACTCATTTGTATTGCTAACCCTAATAAAAACTTATTCTTTCAATTCCTGTTACTAGTCATTGATGCTAGTGGGTTTGGTATAGGTGTTGTTCTAATGCTAAAATGATCATCCCATAGCTTATGAAAGTAGACAAGTCAAATTGTTTGAGCAAACTGTAGCATCTATGATAAAGAACTTTTGTCCATGGTTCATACATTGAATATCTAAGAACATTATCTTTTTGGATTTGGACGTCTTCATCAAAATTGATTAACAAGGTATTAAAAATTTACAAACATAATCACTTATTTCTTATGGTAAGATTAGATGTGCATCTTTTATTCAAAATGTCCACCACATGATTCATTATTAACTAGGGCATGCTAACGTAGTTGTGCTGATGCACTTAGTCATAGGCCTAGTGAGAATGCTTCATTACATCGTTTTCTTAGCATTGATAAAATTAAATATGTACATATCCCAATTGGTGAAATTTAAACCTTCGATCCAATGATATCCACTTATCAATGTTCTTTTTTCCACATGGCATGGCGCTTCAAGATAAATTCTTTCATGAAGTGATGAGATTGATTCCTAAGTCATCTATAAAATAGGAGAGGTTTTCAAAGTAGCTCAACATTTTTAAAGCTCACAACTTGAGCTCAAGAGATCATAATGCATGATAGTCAACTTGATATTTGTTGTAGTGTTTCCTTATAAAATATAGATAGAAAATTAGATCACTATACCAACTACACTAGAAAGGACTAAAGTTGTTGGAAAGGTTGAAAACCATACTAGCTTCAAGTCTTCAAAATCCTCTTCATGAGGTTCACATGTGAGACTCAACACCTTGGTTGAATATGTCCAGCATTTCATCATTAGCATCACTCATAAGGATTTGTTTCTGTATTGATATTTAACAGCAATAAAACTAAAGATCTTGTCATGAAGTTCACACATGAGACTTATTTCTTATAAGATTTGGCTTATCAACATCCAAATGACAAAAGAGCGTGTGCAAGAAGGAAGCTTTTGAGCAAGATTTTTTTGGAAACCTCTAATTCTATTCCACATAGTCCACTTGGTTCTCTTTTTCTTATGGGTATATATCAAACCCCAATTCTACTCCTCCACTACCACTGCCACCATCACCACCACCACCACCACATCTTACTCGCTCCCTCCTCACATCAATACCATAACTAACAACACCATCAACAGACTGAGATCCGACGACACTCGACACATTGGATCTCAGATCTCCAGTTTGCTCTTTCTCCACCGCCGATGTACCACATCCTGCATCTAGGAGGGATCACCTGCTATTAGCGACTTCGACGACTGCTACTACATCCCAGGATAGTATATCTCCCTGCATCTGTTACATATACACATCGCACCACTTTATCACAGCCGACAGTTGTTCCCCTATCACAGTCGACATTTGTTCCCCTTTTGTAGCCATTATCTCGAGTACCAGAGCTACATACGCACATACACATACACGACACTTATCGCACTCACAGCACCGTATTTTTAGTTTCCAGTTTTTAGCCTTTCATTTAGCACTTTTATTTTTGGATAGCTGGACCTCATCAGTTGTATCACAGTTTGTCTCATAGGCCAGTTTTGGTCTTTAGAAGACGTTAATATAACTTTCTTTCTTTCTTTCTTTCTCCTCCTCCCTCTAATTCCACCCTCTCTCTCTTTCTCTTTTTCATCCCCACCTCTCTCATTTACACACACACACACACACACACTCTCTCTCTCTCTCTCTCTCTCTCTCTAACAACAAATTCATAGTTCTCTCTCCTTAACTTCTTCACATCACTAAATTAAGATTATGTGCTTATTTTTTAAAAAAATTCTCAACACTAGTGGTTCAATTGTGCATACAAAAGCGATATCAAGCTCATATATATATTCACAACCCCCCTCTCTCAATTCTTTGCATGTATTTCATAAATACATCTCGATGTATTAGTACTTCAATTGTCTACACATGAGCAAAACCACATACATTGGCACATTCCTCTCTCTCTCTCTCTCTCTCTCTCTCTCTCTCTCTCTCTCTCTCTCTCTCTCTCTCTCTCTCTCTCTCTCTCTCTCTCTCTCTCTCTCTCTCTCTCTCTATCTCTCTCATCCTCATCTAATTAGGCTTACATATGGATCGAAGTTATGTATATGTTTACAATAGAACCCCCCCCTCTCTCTCATATATTGGGGACCCATGACATGTCTCTCTCTCCTCCTCCCCCTAAATAACACCTCTCTCTCTCTCTCTCTCTCTCTCTCTCTCTCTCTCTCTCTCTCTCTCTCTCTCTCTCTCTCTCTCTCTCTCTCTCTCTCTCTCTCTCTCTCTCTCTCTCTCTCTACACATTTGTAGTTCTCTCTCCTTGACTTCTTTACATCACTAAAGTAAGCTTATGTGCTTATTTTTTATTATATTATCACAATGTTAGTAGTTCGAGTGTGCATACACAAGAGATATCACATTCACATCCCCCCTCTCTCAAATCTTTGCATGTATTTTATACTTATATCTTGATGTATTAGTACTTCGATTATGCACACATGATTAAAACCACATACACACATGTATTCCTCTCTCTCTTTCTCCTACTCTGTCTTATCCTCATTTGATCAGGCTTATGTATGAATTGAAATTATGCATATGTTTACAACAACCCTTCCAATTGCTTCATAGTTTCTATAAATTGTAGCTCCGTATTGCCTCATTATATGTATCAAGTATTCCATCCAAGACTCTATCATTTAACACTTTAAACTTCAACAATAAAATATCTTGACACATTAGCATATTTTACATTATATTGCACAAACTTGCTATAAAAAGTATACTAAATCCACAACTACAATTGCTAGATAGTGAATTGTTGCACAAAAAACAAATAAATTCCAGCTCTATTGTTGGAGGGTGGAATGGGTATTCTTTAAGAAACTCCTAGACTCCCCCATGAAAACTTGCCAACTCAGTCAAATAAGTCAAATAGGGAAGTATATGTTCCAAGAGGACATTATCCATGGGATTGTCCTCAAATGTAGGTGGGTATATAAAGGAAGTAGGTGAATTGTTTTGCATATTCTCTCTATGCTATCATCCAAAAATAGTATTGTTATAGGGCTAAATTGTGATCATCAATATCATCGAAACATTTTAAAAATTATGTGTTTGCTTGACTCCTTCTAGAAGAATGAGTTACAATAATAATTTTGCATCTGCTTGGACCATATTGAAACACGAATTGTGGTGCTTGTATTGTTTTCTTTATACAACCACTTTTAATTAGTTGGAGTAGCTCTCTCAAGTTCTTCTCCTTCATTGAGTTCCAAATGGCAATGTCAAACAATGTAGATATTCCCTTTAGAAACTTGGTGATGCCTAGCCACATATGAAAAAAAGAGAGCTCTATTACAATTTGATATTATAGAGGTTTATGTAAACATGTTACCTTTGCTCTTGAAAATTTCCCCACTTAGATAGAGCGATAAAAGCATATGAGTTTTCTTTGAGAATTTAGTACTATTGATGTAAGGTCACCACACCCTATAGTCTTAACACATTGCATGTTACCTATAGTGCACGATATTTATACCAAGGAATTAGGAATTTACTAAAATGCCATATCAAAGAATTTGGGAATCTCCTGAGTTCCACTTTCAAATAAGGAGTAAATATTTGACCAAGTGGCTAAATCTTAACCCCACATTTGAGAGTGGGACTAAGGGGGATTGCTTATATAGTATCTAGGGAAATTTTCACCTTCAAGTAAGGGGATAAGATTTGACCATGTGCCCAAATATTAATCATATTAGAAATTCCCAAACTATGAAAATTCCAAAATTTTTGAAAATGTGATTCTAAAAGCCCAAACGGCAACTCTCCATTAGTTTAACAACAATGGATCTCATACTGACCTCTCATTGGGACTCCTACTATAACTTGCATCCACTGATCCATAGTCGTATTATTTGTCATGATGTCGCATGCAGTGTTATGGTTTCTTTGTCAAACTTAACTATTTTATGATGGTTGACCTCCTCAATGCCTCCACCAATCGTTGGGAGAACACCTCTCTTGGCTGATCACTTCATATAGCATTCCTTGTTTTGAACAAGTCTCAAAGAATGGTATGCCACTCCATCTTTATCATCATGGAATTGTCAATATCTTGTGAGGGTGCTTTCACCACATGAACATCATAATATGGCCCTATGCAAATAAAGCTAACTATTAGCTATATATTTCTTTTTTGAATATTGTCACATATAAAATTCATGAGTCATGGTTGTTTACATGTATGTGTAAGTGCCATATTCTCTAGCATTGTCAATTCATGCTTTTGAATTCTTTCTTCCTCTGCCTAAGACAAAACATTGTTAATAATACTGTAAAGAAGCAAAAGGTTTAAAAGCTTTCACATCATATAACACACACACACACATACACAAATGTGTGTGTGTATATATGTATGTATGTATGTATGTATGTATATACCTATATAAATATAATTAATTAATTAAATGTATGAATGTAAATATTATGTGACTTGCTTCGAATTTTTTTTCATCAAGAAGGGGGTTATTGACAATCCCTTATCTAGAAATACAAATTTTATAAGTTTCCTCCTTCATCTCTCAAAGGTCTTGTAAAAAAAAAAAAAAACACTAGGAAGGGGTTGTCAACAATCCCCTATTCAAAAAAAGGAGGGGACTTGTGTTTTTTTTTTTTTGAGAAGGGGTTACCAACAATACCCTTCTCGGTGAAATAAAATTCATAGCAAATCTCTCTCTCTCTCTCTCTCTCTCTCTCTCTCTCTCTCTCTCTCTCTCTCTCTCTCTCTCTCTCTCTCTCTCTCTCTCTCTCTCTCTCTCTCTCTCTCTCTCTCTCTCTCTCTCTCTCTCTCTCTCTCTCTCTCTCCCCCCAATAGAGAGAGACATTACAAGATGCAAGCCTCATACCAATGTTTAAAGCGACGAAAATGTTCACAAAAAAATTTGCCTCCATCGTCGTTGAACACATCGGTATTAGCGTCTCCATAGAGCCGTTGCTATTGGCATCGCTATTTGCATCATTATTGGCATCGCATTTAACGACGTAGATAGCAACGTCCATAGTGATGCTTTGCTATGCGAATGTCAAATAAAGCTAAAGTCACTGATGATATTGTCAATAGACATGCTACTATTTTTGCTCAAGTTAAAGATATGATTGCGAAAGCCCAACAATTATACACTAAACAAGCTAATAAGAAAAGAAAAGCCATGAGTTTCAATGCTGGTGATTATGTATGGTTACGTATTAAAAAGAAAAGATTGCAAAGTGTTGAGAAACACCCTGTTGTTAAATTAGCACCTAGGGTTTATGGACCTTTCAAAATAATTCACAAGATCAATGACAATGCATTTAAATTAGAACTACCCAAACATTGGAAGATCCATAATACTTTTCATATCAATTTGTTACGACCTTTTAGAGGCCAATTACCTATCCACACTATCTATGAAAACCATCCTTTGTTAGAAGAAGAAACTAAAATCCTTGAACCTGAAACTATTCTAGACACTGACTTTATGACCACTAGAACTGGCCGTAGATATTCTAGATATCTGGTTAAGTTTAAAAATCATCATGTGGAAAAGGGTCAATGGATGCACGCCTACGACCTAAGTGCTTATCCCTTACTGCTTGTTCCACATTGAGCTAATAGCAATTGAGGACAATTGCTATCCCACCCCAGGGGTATGATGCCAAGAGGTATATTCCATGGTGGATTCCGTAAGGTTTTTCAGTGGATTCCGTAAAATTATTTATTTGCTGAGACTCATACACAAGGTGGATTCCCTGTGCGAGAAGTTGAAGGGGACACATGTCCTTTTCGGGCACTAGATTAATTTAATGTGCACATGGGTGATTCCGCAAAATACATATCAAATTAATGGACGTTTATGAGTTTAGAGTGAGCACTCGAATTAAATTAAGGTTAGGACAGAGTTCCAACCTATTTAATTATTTTGTAGCTGAAGACTGCTAGGTATTCACCTTTGTTGGATTTTATTTAATTGTTTTCTAATAATTGTGAATGCTTTAGTTGATGTGTAAAGCAGGCTGCGGAGGCATTGTGTAGCACCGAGGTGATGGCGTGAATTCAAAATGCCTAGAAGATTTACTATTTTTTATGGGCGCATCCCTTATCACTAAAGGCGTGGCACCAATATTTATTTAAGTGTGCTTATTTATTAAAGCACTTGACAAAACATTTATTATCTTGTATGCGCATCTTGTATGTGCATAGGCGCATTTAAATATTTCATTATCTGATATTTGTATTTGGACACAACCCGATTTTTGGGTGCCCAAACACCTTACTTTATATTTGGGCAAAAGCAAACACAAAAGCCAAAAGCATGCTATTTGTAAAGTGGGCTATTTTTGAGCTAAAAGATAAATAAATTTATAAATACATGCCTTGTGAAGCGCTCACACAAGGTATGGGGGGAGATTGCACCCAATTTGTCTTTTTTGTCTCATGTCGTGGAAATTCTCTTTTGCTTTTATGAAGGTTTTATAGAGTTCTTTGTTCTTGGGGGCCTTTCGCTATTCACTATGCGCGCATACAATATCCGATCTGCACACCACTCTAACACATAGAGGGTGTATCCCCATCAATCTCCCACTTTGGACTCTCATAGTTGAACTTTATAAGCTTCCTAATCTTTAAGATAAGCTTCCATTTCTTGCAAAAGATGGCATAGAATAGGGTTATTGCCAATACTAATAGTAGATTGAATTCAAGTAGCATAATCTGAAGTATTTCTCCTTTTATATGCAACAACCATGCCATGTTTTTTGGCTTCCTCTATGATACCATTGTTGCATCTAACCCATTCAGTGCTGGTTAGATCCTACCATCTATTTTCTTGTAGTCATCCACACATGCTTCACCCTGAGGACAAATTCAAGGTCTTCAAGAAATGGTCTATTTATATTGAAAGTTGATGATCTTTCCTATGACCGATTGCACAATAGCACCCTGAGAGTAAACAGTATAAGACAATGATTAGATGCAAGAATGTCAAGCATGACACAACACTTGCATACAATAGGGTTGTTAGCAAAAATACTAAGAGTAGGTCCAAGTAGTGCAATCCAAAGTATTTCTCCTTTTATGTGCAAAATCTTCACCATGTCTTTTGGCTCCCTTTATGATAGCATTATTGCATTCAACCCATATAATGGCTAGTTCCTACCACCTATTTTTTGTAGTCATCTGCACATGCTTAATCCTCATGACAAATTCAGGGTGATCTTCAAGCAATGATGTATTTATTTTGAAAGATGATGGTCCTTCTAGTGATCGATTGCATAATAGCACCTTGATAATAGACTGTATAAGACAGTGCTTAGAAGATGCAAAGACATCAAGAAGGACACAAAACTTGGAATTAGTAGATAGCCACCAAGCACCATCATTGGTATATATGATATCCAAGCATGATACTCTCCAATTTTCTCAATTTGATGATTGTGCTAGGTATACACTGACTTTTCCTTTGCATATGCCATTAAAACATTTGCTAGGCCATGCATTCCCTATAGCCCAATAGTTTTCTCGCATATTCCAATCATGTACCTCAAGAAAGGGCCGTTATTCCACCCTCTTACTTGAGATATTAGAGGCATATATAGATGCCAAGATTGTGGGAGAGAAGGAAGGAGTCTCACTTATAGCTTTCTTGCTTGCACAATGGGGGAATACACACAAAGGTGGAGGCTGAAAACAGTTTTCCTCTTCTTAGTTGTGTAAGCTAAAAGAACTCTAGTACATAGAAATAGAAGAGCCCTATATATGGGTCTCAAACCAAACTCAACTAACTAAGGTGGCATACTCACTGAGCCACGAACTAGAGTAGATAAGGATAGCTGTCATCTAGCTATTATTTATGGGCGGTGTACCAACCGCATTTGCAACTAACAAGTCGGTGACATAAATGCACAACGGTCACCGTGGCATATCACGAGTGGAGCTCGATATCTCAACACTCCCCCTCGAGCTCAATCCCAATTCCTACACACCAAGCAGGTCTCTGAACTTGCGCAGCTTCTCTACGCCCAACGCCTTCGTAAATATGTCAGCTACCTGATCCTCTGTGCTGACATAAACTAGATCAATAAGACCTAGTAAAACCCTCTCCCGCACATAGTGATAATGCACCTCAATGTGCTTTGTTCTAGCATGATAGATTGGGTTATTTGCCAAGTGTATACTACTCATGTTGTCACAATAAATGACAACTGGCCCATCTGTAGGTTGATGCATATCATAAAGTAGATTATGCAACCAAGCTACCTCACATGCAGCCATTGCTGCGCCATTGTACTCAGCCTCTGTGCTCGACAAGGCAACTGTAGGCTGTTTCTTGCTGCTCCAAGTGACTGCAGCACTCCCAAAAGAGAACACATATCCCACTGGTAGATCATCTATCAGAAATACTACCAACCCAATCAGCATCAGTGTATCCATGCAACTGTATCTAAACCCCAATCTCATAAAGTAGTCCATACTGCAATGTGGACTTCACATACATGAGTATGCGTCTAGCCGCATCCAAATGCGGTTTCCTTGGAGCCTGCATAAACTGACTTACCAATCCAACAACATAGCTCAAATCTGGCCTGGTAATAGTCATATAAATCAAACTTCCTACTAAGCGTCTGTACATAGTAGGGTCTTCCAGAAGCTCACCTGCATCTGCGCTCAGCTTCACATTCTGCTCCAAAGGAACTGAAATAGGCTTACAACCTGTCATCCCATATTTGGACAGCATGTCCAATATATACTGCCTCTGCAAGAGCCGTATCCCACTTGGTGATCTAATCACCTCAATACCCAAGAAATAACGTAGCTCTCCCAAATCCTTCATCTCAAACTTCTGCTTCAATAGCATTTTCACATGAAGGATATCTTCATCACTGTCACTTGTCATAATCAAATCATCAACATAAATGACAAGCAGCATAATACCTTTCTCTGTTTTTCTCACATAAAGTGAGAAATCTGCCTTGGAAATCTGAAAGCCAATAGTGACAAGATACTGTCCTATCTTGTCAGACCATGCTCTAGGTGCTTGTTTCAAGCCATACAAGGCTTTCTTCAACCTGCAAACAAACTCAGGATGAACATCATGCACATAACCCGGTGGTTGCTCCATATAGACCTCTTCTTGCAAATCACCATGCAAGAAGGCATTCTTTACATCCATCTGATGTAAAGACCATCCCTTTGATGCAGCCATAGCAATGACTGCTCTTACGGTTGCCATCCTTGCAACCGGACTGAATGTTTCTTTATAATCAATGCCATATGTTTGTGCATACCCCTTGACTACTAATCTTGCCTTGTATCTATTCACAGAACCATCTGCATTGTGTTTCACCTTATAAACCCACTTACAACCAATTGCATTCTTATCTTTAGGCAAAGGTACCAATTCCCATGTAGCATTTGCTTCCAAGGCATCCATTTCTTCATCCATGGCTTTCTCCCATTTTTCTTTTCCCATGGCTTGCTCAAAAGAAGTGGGTTCTAGTTCCTGTATAACTTTGACTATATAGGCATAGTGAATGGCTGTAAATCCATCATATTTCAGCCTATCCACAGGATACCTAGCTCTAGTAGACCTGCGCAAAGTAGGTTCACTCCCAGGTGCTCTCAAAACATCCCTGGTCTTCCTTACTCCAGGTGTAACAATAGAAGGAATACCCAACTCATCATCAATGCTTTGTTCTGAGCCACTCGATTCACCATCCACATAAGAGTGACCTGCATTCACATCAAACATGGGCTGATCTACCTTCTCTTTTCCTTTTTGTGATACCTACATACCACTATCTGCATTGCTTTGAGAAGATTCTCCTGATCTCAATCTGCCTGTCCATGGCGAAGAATGTGAACCACTGCTAGAGGACGCTCCAGGTCCACTAATATCTTGTGACTGCTGCTGTGAATTCTGTGCAGCATTACCATTTTGTGCATCTATATTATCAATCGCATTTACTGGTTTATATCAGCTACTCATCTCATCAAAAACAACATCTCTGCTCACTGTAAACTTACGAGTAGAAGGGTTATAGCACCTATACCCTTTCTACTGCTGCAGAGAGCAACCAATAAAGATGCACTTCTCAGCTTTTGGATCCAACTTGGATCTCAACTCATCTGGCACATGAATATAAGCAATGCAACCAAAAATCTTCAAATGAGAAATATCTGGTTTCCTACCAGTATACCTCTCCTCTGGAGTCATCCCATGTATTGCTGCAGTGGGAGTCCTATTCATTATGTAGATTGCTGTAGCAACTGCTTCAGCCCAGTAAAAATCTGGCAAGTTTTTTTCATTGAGCATGGCACGAGATACCTCTCCAATATGCCTGTTTTTCCTTTCTGCAATTCCATTTTGTTGTGGGGTATGACTGCATGAATATTGCTGCTTTATGCCATGCTCCTGCAGGAACCTTGCAAACTCATTTGAGAGGTACTCTCCCCCTCCATCTGACCTTAGGCATTTTATTTGCAGGCCTGTTTCTTTTTCAACTATAGCTTTAAGAGTTTTGAAATGCCCAAAAACTTCACTTTTATTTTTCATAAAATACACCCAAACTTTTCTGCTATAGTCATCAATAAAAGTGACAAAATAATGATAGCCTCCAAGATTTGCAGCTTTAGTAGTCCACACATCAGAGTGGATTAATTCCAATGGCTTCTTACTCTCTTGAACATGTCTAGGAAATGGTTTCCTTGCCTGTTTTCCAAATTGACAGGCTTCACATACCTTATGCATTTCTGCAACCTTGAATTTAGACAATCCTGCAACAATATTTTGGGCTTGCATTGATTTAAGTCTCCGTACATTAACATGACCAATGCGTTTATGCAAGATATCAATATCTGCAACTACACCGGTCCCATGTGCAAACATTGCTGCACTCAATTCAGGCATGTCTACATCCAACGTAAACATTCTGCCCTTCTTCTTTCCTTTTGCTATCAAGTGACCTTTATTTTTCATATCCTCAACAAAGCATCCATGAGAATTAAATCTGACCTGCAAGCCCTGCTCAACCATTTGACCAACAGAAACCAGGTTCTTGGTGATATTCGGGACATGAAATACATCCGACAAGTATTTCTTTTTCCCATCTTGCATAGACAAAGGAATTTTTCCAATCTGCACAATAAGATGTGCAGTATCATTACCAGTCTCCACAAATCCTGGTTTTTCCATTTTTCTTGCATCCTGCATCCATTCTGCATGACCTATCGTGTGGTTTGATGCACCTCAGTCAACATACCACACATCGTTGCTTTCTTCTTCACTTGTCACAGAATTGGTCATGTGCTGTACCATAAACAAATGCTCATTTCTATCATCACCCTGTCTACTAGAAGATGCATAATTCCCTTGTTGCAATTTTCCATTCATGATGTCATTCTGCTTTTTATAGCAGTCTTTAGTCATATGATCCATTTTACCACAGTAGTAGCATTGAACATTGCTGTTTGCATTTTGGCCTCTTTGCCATCCACCACGACCTCTTTGGCTCCCCCTACCTCTAGAGTTACCATGTCCTCCTCCATAGGACTGGTTTTCTTGAGTTTGCTGCATATTTTGATTTCTACCATGGCCTCCAGATCAGCCTCCTCTACCTCTGCCTCTACCTCTTCCAGCATTTGAGTAGAAGACAGCTTCTTTTGAAGTTCCTCCTGAAGAAGATGCACCACCATTTCTCTGCTCCTCAGAAATTAGAAGAGCAATCAACTCCTCAAAATCAGGAAATCTTTCATGGACAGAAATGATGTTCGGAACTATGCATAATCCTTTCTTAGACCATTCAAGGTCACGGAAACTAAATCATCATCTTCCACTGGCGACCCAATGGAAGCAAGTGCACCTGCAATCTTCTTCACCTTCATGTGGTAGTCATTGATGCTTATACTTTCTCTTTGCACATTGTGCAACTCTTGCTTGAGTTGCATTTTCTTGGCTTGCGTATTTGTGCTATACATTTTTGACAAAGTATCCCATGCCTCCTTTGGCATGCTTGCATCCTGAATATGCACAATCATAGAGTCTGAAATACTGATAGACAGCTAGTACATAACTTTTCTATCTCTCTCATGCCATCCTTTAAATGCCTGCATTCGCTGTTGATTGGGAACATCAGGAAGAACTGGTTCTTCTTCATTTCCTGCAACGAATTCCCAATATCCTTTTCCCATAAGGAAATTCGTCATTCTAAACTTTCATGCTTGGAAGTTGTTCTTGTCAAGCTTTTCAGTGACAATCTGTGAAAGAGAATCAGATGCCATTACAGAACACTGCAAAAAATTATGTCACTGCAAAGAATACAGCTTCAGTCTCACAAGGGCAAATCTGCAAAACTGACGAAAGTGGTATTTGACCACACACTCACTTCCTAGTGACGATTTTGCATCAACAAGCAACAAGGATGATTCTGTAACTCCCAATGTCTCTGCGCACAGGCATACGATGCAATTTCTACGGTAACTTTTCACCGACCTGTAGAACAGTGGTCGCACAGCATAAAACAGGGCCTTTTCCTGAGTGTGTACAGAAAACTTCCGGCTCCAAAACAGGCCCCGAAATGGCCTGAAATCAAAAAAATAGAGCAACCAAGGGCTAAAGGCCTTTCCCGCAGCATATACTGCCCTCTTGCTACACTGTGAAGGGCGTCTCAATCTGAGACAATGCACTCTTGCACTTTCTAGCTGTGCTACCTGCAGAGATTTGCTCCCAAAACAGAAAAATGAAAGCAACACTGGTCCTCTTACCAGAACACCGCGAACTTGGTTTGCTTTCTTGAGCTCCTTACCACGAATAAGGCCCTGATACCATGTCAAGATTGTGGGAGAGAAGGAAGGAGCCTCACTTGTAGCTTTCTTGCTTGCACAATGGGGGAATACACACAAAGGTGGAGGCTGAAAACAGTTTTCCTCTTCTTAGTTGTGTAAGCCAAAAGAACTCTAGTACATAGAAATAGAAGAACCCTATATATGGGTCTCAAACCAAACTCAACTAACTAAGGTGGCATACTCACTGAGCCACGAACTAGAGTAGATAAGGATAGCTGTCATCTAGCTATTATTCATGGGCGGTGTACCAACCGCATCTGCAACTAACAAGTCGGTGACATAAATGCACAACGGTCACCTTGGCATATCACGAGTGGAGCTCAATATCTCAACAATAGAGACATAGGTCATCTTTTGCCCCCATAATAATCTTAGCATAGCCACCAATGACAATCCTTCCTCATTCACCCACTACTAGGTCAAAAGCAGGGATTATTTTTTGAGCATCAATGAATCTTCTCTACCTCTAGAGTATCCTTTAGCAATCGTGACATAACCTATATCACAAAAGAGTTCTTTAAGTTCTCTTCCCCAACCTTGATCTCTTGCATCACAAGCATGTTCTATCACTACTCTTGTCCTCCTTGTTGGATTCAATAACCTACCTTTTTGGCTTGCCACTTGCTTCTCTTACTCTTCAACCATTTCTTTCTTCTTAACATTGATTTTCTCAACCTTAGCTTCCTCTCTCTTAGCCTACATGGTGGGTGTTTGTGGTGCATGTGTATTTGCAACACTCTCCTTTGAATTTGCAGCACTCTTCTCATTTGCTACTTCATCCTTCCTTGGGCAGTCTTTTGTGAAACACCTGCACTACTGGTGGACATAACATGAGTTAGTGAAGCTTCCAAATCTAACATGTAGGACCATATTGAAGTCATGCTAGTCACAGACTTCAAGTATTTGAGGGTTCTTTGTAATGATCCCATATTGTGTAGACCTTTTGCTCATGCTTGAGCATGCCATAGGCAAAAGCATTAGTTGAGATGAGAGACAATACTTTACCCAACATGCCAATGATTTTGTTGACCTTCTCATTTAGCCAAACGGGTAGATGAGAGAGATTAACCAATACAAGACACTCATAGAGTGAAGTGCAATTTCTGGTGAGACTGAAGCACTCCATATGTAATGAAGGAGAACTAGGAGAGAGAAGGGGAAGTGCTGATGCAGATAGAGCTTTTTTTAAACCCCCGGGATCAAATGGATAACCTGCATGGTAAGCATCACCAGCATACAGGTCATCCATGCAAGCGTGGGTCTCTGCACTACCACCAGGGTCAAATGGAAAGTGGTTATCCTTTCCATGCATTGGGTTACCATCCACAAGTAAAGCTAGAATGGTCAGAACCACTAGCTCTTGCATCGAGTCTCCCATAAGCATCATATGATTAAGCTCGGTCTGCGCTTGGATGTTGTCAACAACACACGGGGTTGCATAGGCTAAAAAGTTTACTGCATCAGCCCCTAAGTGCTGCATATTCATGGACCCTGCATTCTTAGTGATGCCCAAGCATTCAAACTGCAGGTCTGTGAACTGAAGGAGCTCCCGCATGGGGTCATGATCATCCAAATCCACATGTTGCCCATGATCTTCTTTCTTGAACTGAAGTTCTTATTGTGGACCCATACCAAAATGGTCTTCAACAATATCTTCTCCATCCTTTGCATCATAATACTCTAATACCAAGAGTATTTTGGCAGTCTTTGCCCTGCATGTAGCTTGATGATTACAAGATATTGGCTTAGCACATCGATAGCATAAGCTCGCAGCATGCAATTCCCGTATTGTATCACTAGTAAGGTGTCTAATGCGTTTAGCCTTAGATAGCAATTTACACACATGCTCATCACCATCGGTCAGCTCAGTAATAGTTCTGACATGCTGCTCATAGTCATCTTGCTACTCATGTACAATAGATGGCTGTCTATACTCATGACCATAATGCTCATGTTGTCCATATGGATGGTCATATCAATGTGGCTGCTGCTCATAATGATATTCATGCTGTCCATATTGCATATGGTGATAATAGCCCTGCTGCGCATCACACGCATAACCGTCATAAGCATGCTGCCTTTGATCATTGATCCCATAGCATTGGTCATGCTGTCCATAATCTCTATGATAATGCATGTCACAAAAATGTTCATGCTGCTGCCCAAATACATCTATTTGCTGTTGCCTACTACCAAAACTTTGGTCATATTGTTGCCCATAAACATGCTGCCCAAGATTGCATGATGACTGTCCAACATGAGAATGCATGTCACAAAAATGTTCATGTTGCTGCCCAAATACATCTATTTGATGTTGCCTACTACCAAAACTTTGGTCATATTGTTGCCCATAAACATGCTGCCCAAGATTGCATGATGATTGTCCAACATGACTACAATGGTGTCCTTGCATCCTAGGCTGACCATAAGTATGATGATTGGTAAGTCCATGAGCATAGATATCGGCATGATGTTGATCATAATCACTTGCTTGCTGCTCCTGCATTGCATCAGGGTCTCCATGAGGCAGCTGCCCATATGGTTGCATGGCATAAGAATCTCCACATGCATGCTGCTGATAGGAACCATGTTGTTGTCCATAGGGACAATGTGGTTGAGTATATGCATACATGCTGCCTACTAATGTTGCTCACTATTGCTTTAAACTTCAGACCACGTAAGCAACTGTTGCCCACTATTGCTTCAAGCCTCAGAATTGCTGCTCACTGCTGCTGTAGATTTCAAACCACTTAAGCAACTATTGCTCACTATTCAGGGCTCACAAACATATTCACCACTACTGTTTGCATTCAGAGCATCTTCATTCAATGATGACAATTGAGATGCAGTCACTGAGTATTTTGCAAGTGCATACGACACACTGTTATTGTCAGAATAGAGTGTTTATGGATCAAGCATCAGTATTCATTGTTTGACTCTGCTATTCTTATTCCGCAGGTTGTTGCTGTAACTAATGTGTCTAGCAACCAACCTGCAATCTACTTCAGATCTGTCTATCTCCCTGAATATTCACACAGAGCCTTCAGAGAATGCCTCTAAATGTTGTAACTAATGTGTCTACATATATGAACTGAATGCTATTCACACAGAGACTTCAGTTCCAACAACCAACCTGCAATCTACTTCAGATCTATCAATCTACCTGAGTGATGTAAAGAGACTGTCAAGAAACCTTAGAGCTTTGCAGATTTAACTACTGAGATTCACCTTCTTTCCAGTAAAACCATCATTCTTGCATTACTCTTAGTCCTGTCAGTCTCTGCTCCAACTATGCCTGATGCATGTCCTTTTCTGATAGCATCTCAAGGTCTATCATACGATCAATAGCTGTATTCAGGCTTGATCAAACTATTCAAAGGTGACCACCACTAAAGGTCATGCTTAGATAAACCAGGCTTGGTCATACACAACCAACACATCACAAGCTTAACATTGTGCCAAATCAGTTTTAAACTGAGCATCAAGACCCTCAATCAAACGGAGGATTAAGACCCTGGAAGCTCTGCCACCACTGAATCAAGAGTGGACAATAATCAGTCCTCTTCCTCTGCTATCAATGCCCACCATCAACTTCAGACATTTCTAGTTACTTACAGATGTTGCAGGATCGCGACATGATGACTTACACTGCTCATCAGAAGCCTATGTTTCCTTCCAATTGGACTGCCCCCAAATCTAGCAGTCTAGCGCCTTGGCAAGATGCCCTGGAATCCACCTGTGGGAGGTTAATCTGGTGCTGCAGGCCCACCTTATAATTCACCACAATAATTTAGTACTGCGGCTCCCCTTGCCCTAATTTCAGAAAAGGGGTTTGCAAGAAAAGGGGTCATTGTGAATTTGCCCATGGTGTTTTGGATGTTGACTCCACCCAGCAAGGTATAGAACACAGCCATGCAGGGATGGTGTGAATTTTAAACGCAGGGTGTGCTTCTTTGCACATACCCCCGATCAGCTCAGACATATCCCAGATTCTAATCGTGACTTTTCTGATGACCCTCGATCAACTGTTGTTAGCTCTTCCTCACAAGATAACACAATGCGGCAGTCTGCACACGCTGTTAAATCTTCTATGCATAGGGCTATGTTGGAAAACCTCATCTCTTTCCAACAGCATAATGATACACCTCCATGGGAATCTTCCCAATTCTTGAGTGAAGGTGTTGATTTGAGTGGAGTATGTCATAGGAAGCGGCCAGCCATCAACATGTCACTTCTGATACCTCACGCCTTTCTCTTCGAGAGTGTAGAAGAGATCTTGATGAAGACTCCTAACTCTTACATGCTTCAGCAATTTGAAAATCCTGCCAACCCAAAGGTGCATTTTGAAACCACGGGGCCTGAGATTTGGGAAGACATAGCTGGGAAGGTTGACATTTTGGTATCTGGAATTAGTACTGGTGGAACAGTGACAGGTGTTGGTCGCTTCTTAAAGGGCAAAAGTCCCAACATTAAGATTTATGGTGTAGAGCCAACCGAGAGCAGTGTGCTTTCTGGAGGGAAGCATGGTCCTCACAAGATTCAAGGCATTGGTGCTGGCTTCATTCTTGGCATCTTGGATGTTGATATCTTGGATGAGGTGGTACAGGTTTCTAGTGATGAAGCAGTTGAAATGGCTAAACAGCTTGCTCTTCAAGAGGGAATATTTGTGGGCATTTCATCTGGAGCAGCTGTTGTGGCTGCTGTTCAAGTTGCAAAAAGGCCGTTTCAATCTTGCGCTCTTTTCTTGAAGTGGTCCAAGGATGAGCACAATGTCTTAAGCATGGATCTCCTTTCTGGCATGCCTAAGGGATATCTTCCACGGTAGGCTGTCTTCTTGTGCATAACCTGCTGCCCCGAGGGAAATGCAGGAGTCTGCATACCATGTTCCTTGCTTCACCTGTCCCTGATATGCGGAGTTACACGGTCCTTATGAGAGGTTTGTGGTCCTGTTCCTCCAGATCCCCTTCCCTCAGAGTGCTACTGATAGTCTAATGAGGCCACCACCTGTTCAAAGCTACTGTCTTCCGGTTGGTTTCCCAGAATCAAAAAACCATAACCAAGCTTCTAAAACTTTGGAGGTGTAGGGTTATAAGCATCTGCTTAAGCCTCTTTCAATTCACACTACTCGTGAGAAAAACTGCAAGCCCCTTGAGTTTCAAAGTAATGTTCAGGGCTTAAGTTCACCTCCTGAGAATGCAATCTTTAATTCACGTGTCAAAAGTTTTGTCACAGTAGGCGATTCCCGGGTTCAAGATGTTACTCGTTTATCCAGTGTTTTGGGATTTGCACAAGGACAAAGGCTCAACTATATCTGAAGTGCTTGTGGAAAATGTCACAGAAGGTAATTTGCATATGGATGAAGGTTCAACTACCATTGCTGAAAATTCGGTGAACTCCGAAGCACTGGGTGCTGATTTCTGGAATGGGATTGAAGTGCAAGAACATGGAGCGGGTACTGAAAGACTATCTTGATACCCATCCTACCAATGTACTTGCATTGGGATTTTTGGGGCAGGTGCTGTTAGCAAAACACGATGTACATAATGTTACCCATCCTACCAATGTACTTGCATTGGGATTTTTGGGGCAGGTGCTGTTAGCAAAACACGATGTACATAATGCTATCAAGGTTTTTGACAAGGTTGTACACCTAGATCCTGCTGATGTGGAATGGAAGTACATGAGGACTCAGGCGTACAGTGTGATTGGCCAACTCGAGCTAGCTAAGGCTCCATCTCGTGGGCCCGAAAAACAAGCCCCAGACTCTCCTGGCGCATGAAGAGGATCGGTTGAAAAAGCTCCAAATGCTGTGAGTAAGAAAGCTCTACTTCATCTTGTACCAGAACTGAGCTCTACTTCAAGGTTTCTACTTCATCTCGTACCAGATTCAAACCCTACCCGCCTACTTTGTAGAGCTTCTGTTTGGCCAAAACTTTGCAATGGGAGGGGTGAGGGCCAGGGTGATGGGAATCCGGACAGGCAGCAGGGCTTTGTTGCAGAGAATGGCAAGGACAAGAGCGAGGAATGCTCAAAGAAGAAGGATCCTTCCCAACATGGGAGAAGAGTAGAAGTAAGATCTCGGGCTGCAAGACTCCATAGCTTTCAAGAAGCTTAAAGGGAGAAGAAGAAGACCGCCTTTACAAAAAGTAATTGAAACCCAAGCCTTCATCAACTCTGTGGCTCCTCTTTCAAGAAGTTACCTTTAAATTTTGCTTGGGATTTGAAAATGAGCTGCCATCTTTGTTTGTTTGCCTCCATTTTTTGGTCCAAGCTCCATTTAAGACTCCAAGAAAGGCTGCCATCTCTACCTACAGTACTCCCTGTGTACCTGTGTGTCTGAGTAACTAGGGTTTCTGACTAAAAGGATACTAGTTTTGAAAATGAGGAGAGAGAAAAGAAGGACCAAAGAACTAGGCTCTGATACCACTTGTAATGAAGGAGACCTAGGAGAGAGAAGGAGAGAAGGAGAGACTGCAGAGAGGAGAAAGAAAGAGAGAGAAAGAGGGTGACGAGGAGAGAGAAAGACTAGAGTAGAGAGAGAAAGACAAGAAGAGGAGAGAGAAATGGCTGGCAGCCATGGAAGGACAGGGAAGAAGGTGAAGAAGGTGAAAGGACAAATGTATATTCATAAAATGGTACCCTAACCAGGTCCTTGTACACCTTAAATACCCCATCCGTGTAATCGGGTATTCGCATGTGCTATCCCTGTGTTAACCCCGTGTAAGACCCTCTAATCCCCTTCTTTACACCATAGCATCACCAATGCCAAATTTCTTTTTGACTTGATTGCACAACCAAGGACCATCTTTTTATGTCACAAAACTAAGGCCATGAGAAAACCCCTTCCAACAAAGCAATATTGTTGCAAAAAAGCTTTACCTTGATATGTTGTCAAGAGCCAATGATTGAAATCCTTTGCAAAAGAAGCATGCCCCACAAAATAGAAAAATACCCCTATTATTGCAAAGTTTGCAAATCATTGCTTGATCCTAGATAATGAGGATGCCATGGGTACCTTAATGTGTTTCTTGTTGATGTTGCTTCTATGCATTTATGTTCATTGAAGAGTCCTTGCAACCCCATGACATTCTTCTCAACATCTACCATATCAAGACCACTAGCTTAAGCCACAGCAACTTAGTTCATCTCCATCACTGAGGCATTCTCAATCACTTGTTTTTTCCCATATTGACTCTCCTCTACAACATAATTCCTAGGTTGCTTGTGTACCCCAAGACCTTGCATGCATGCAAGAAATAGGGAGGATGCCATGTGTTAGCTGCATTTATGACCATGTTCTCCCTCAAGTGCCATGTTCTCAAAGCCTCTCTCTGTCTTATTCTTGAGCCAATTCAATGGTCATAACATTGTTAACTTGGACCAAAAATGAGAGGACCTCCTAGTCCAAAACAATCTCTTTGTCATGATGCATCAATCACACCCACACAAGAAGCCAACATGTGTTGGGAATAGCTTGTGTAGTAATGAGAGTTGTCAATGTATACATAAGTGCAATTTGGCATGCAAGTCCATGGACTTATGGTGGAAGATTTTTGAGCTTAGTAATGTGACGTCGAGAAACATGTCAAGTAAGGTATGGGCCCCACCATGATGGTTGAAAACTGTAGTTTGAATAGAGGGCATGAGCATGATTTAGCAATGGCTAGAAGAGATGTTAGAAGTGATGGTGCTAGTTGACATGGTACGTCCTCCTTTGAAGAGGATACTCGTAAAAAAATAGGAAATTGCTTAAAGTAATGGCTAGATACAGAAAGACTAGGAGATTGCATAAAGTAAAGATTTAAGGCAAAAACACTAAATCTAATATTAGATCATTGCGAGAAGTATTGGCCCCACAAGTAGCTATGGTCAAGTCTACCCATCCTCATGACCTATTGGCTTCACCATACTAACTTGAGCAAGTAGAATTTATATGTGCGAGTCTTATATTTAAAGAGGCCCACTTGATTGATCTAGTATTGGTCTTTTTTGTAATATGTCCCATTTTTGGCTTATTGGGACATTGCCTGAGATTCCCACAGGAGGCACCATAAAAAACATGGTAGTGTCACAGAGCCATGTTGCAACCTGGGAGGATTCGATTCGTGCACTGAGAGAGATGCACACACCTGCCTCAACCAACTAAGAGAGATGCACACACACTTGCCTCAACCAAGTGAGCTAAGGCTCGATGACATTGGTCTTTTAGGCGGTGTAGCCAAAAGGCTATGACATTGTCCACGCGCTAATGTTGATAATTAATTGGAAGATTGAAAGTCTACTGAGTCAACCGAGGGCCTTGGACCTTATCTAAACAAAAGAAATTACAAAAAAAAGTATCACAGATTTTACTGTCACATACTTGCGTTTCACAGAACAAAGGACCCTATGACGCCAGGCAGTGGTAGCTTTTTGTGTTTCGACCTCCTCAAGATTGGGAATTTGGGCGTCCTTCCCTTTCAGGCTAGCTAGTAGGCTGTAGCCATGCCATGCGAGAGCATCTTCAGAATCCAGAGACCTTCTTCTTCTCCTTCTTGCATCTGTTCTTCGGTTTCTTCTTCTTTCTTTATTATTTAAAGAGCTACGGTGCACAGCAATTCCCACCTACCACCCCCTCCCCAATAAACACCTCTCTCCTTCCGAAAGCTTTTCTGAGCTAAAGGCTTTCTCTCCCTCTCTCTCTTTCTGGGGTTTCTGGCCGTTCCATTCTTTTGGGGTTCGGGTCCCGCCCTCTCTCTTGTGTGCTTTTTACAAGCTGTGAGCCCCATGTGAGAGCGCACCTGCCATATATAGGGGCGACACAGAGAGAGAGAGGAGAGAGAGAGAGAGAGGAGGGTAGGTATCTTCGCTTTTACCCAGGTGGGCTCTCACACGGGCGTTTCCTGCACACGAGCACGAGAGAGAGAGAGAGAGAGAGAGGACGCCCCCCTCTTAGGACCCTCAAGTGTGTAAAAGCAGGGGAGAAGAAAAACGCGGATTCCGAGCTGTTCAGATGCCGACCACCACCAAGAGTAGCAGTAGAAGAATCGTGCGAAGATTTCTTCCTCCTTCCGGTTTGCTACCTCCATTGCCTTCCTCCTGCTAACAATCCATTCTGCAAAAAAAAAAGAAAAACAAGAGCTTTCTGCTAAAACAGGATCACAGCAGGTCGAATAATCGAGTTCAGAGTCTCTACATTATCTATTCCATCCTTTTGGCCGCCATGGTGGTCAGAATGATGAAATGGCTTCCTTGGCCCCCTGCCTCCTGCCGCAAATTCCAGGTCTATCTCACCATCCATGCGCTGGAAGGCATCTTTCCACCCTTAGACAACAGTGCCCGCAGCGGCGACTCTGAAGGTATCATGGTGGATGTGAAATGGAAGGGCCCCAAAGGAAGCTTTTTCAGGAGACGAAGCCTTAAACGCGACCGAACTACAGAGAAGAGACCAGGGGATGACGGCATTGTGAGCTGGGAGGAAGAATCTGGTTATGAATGCGTCTGTGTGGCTAAGAACAACGGCTTCCAACCCTGGGATGTGCATTTTGTGGTTTTGCGGGTAAGGAACACTGGTTTCTGCAAATTGTATCAGAGTAGGGAAGCAAGATCTCTTCTCGAACGTCTGTTTCCTTTTGCAGGCCATACATCAAGGGGGTAAAATCAAGCTGTCTGTCGCTGGTACTGCTATCATGAATATTGCGGATTTTATCTCGACTGCCGAGGACACTCGGCAGACAACTAAAATTAACGTTACAAGGTCTTCCACTGGAGAAACAGAGGCTGCTCTTGTCGTGAGTATCCTTCCCCTGTTTTCTTTTAAAAGGTATAGGTTCTGTTCTGTAATTGAATCTTCCTCTTCTTGCGCCGCCTGCCCACCTACTTTGGGTATTCAAGAGAACAAGGGCACAATGAAGGCTCCCATTGTGCTTTCCGACCCAAATGTGGGGTATATGTAATGCTTCTTGTGTTATTAAGCTAGAATAGGTATCCCAGAGGCAGGAGTTAACTCCGCACTGTACTGCAACTCGAAAATTATTGTTAACTTTTTCTCTCCATGAATTCACTAGGTAACCATCAGTTTTGTGGAGTTGCGAGCCAACTCAGAAGGTGGCAGTGACATTGTCCATAGATTATCATTGCCATATATCAGTAGCCCTTCTTTATATGACAAGCAACATTCCAATGGTGAAGCTGTGAACCAGACATTCAAGACTGCCAAAAGGCCTGCAGAGGGAAAGGCCTCACAGGAGCTTTATGTCGTTGATAGGTCAAAGCTTTCTTCCAGTAGTGAGGGTAGCTCATGCAGTTCAGGAGCACTCTTTGATTCTGACTCTATTGATGATTATGAGGAGGAACGGGTGGACAACGAAGAGGATTCCAGTTTCAGGAAGTCTTTCAGCTATGGTACATTAGCAGGGGTTAATCTTGTTCTTGAAGGGGCTCTCCCCTCATTCAGAGAGGAGATTCATGCTGACTGTGCAGCATCAATACACAGCAGAGTAGAGACTGATGCGATTCCCAACATTTCTGAAGGAGCGTCGACATCAGATCCCAAGCAGGCTGATGCACAGCATGTGGGTGCTCAGCAAACAGTACGAAGCTTGCTGTCATGGAAGAAAAGGAAATTAGGTTTCAGGTCTCCTAGGGCAAGAGGTGAGCCTTTGTTGAACAAGTCATATGGGGATGATGGTGGGGATGACATTGATCATGACCGGCGCCAGTCGTGCTCGTCACCAATTGAACTTCTCTCTCTGGTGCATACATACTCTTGTTGAGTTGAAAAGTGGTGTATTTGTGTTTTGATGTCTTTGCATTAACTTGGACTTACTACCCTTTTTTATCTGTAGGGTTGGAACACTGCAAGCACAACTACTTCTAGTGCCTCTGAATGCCTAGATTTTGGGGAGGAAGAGTTCACGGTGGGCAGCTGGGAGAAGAAAGAATTTATTAGTAGAGATGGTAACTTGAAGCTGTCAGCTAACGTATTCTTTGCCTCAATAGATCAGAGAAATGAGAGAGCTGCAGGTGAAAGTGCCTGCACTGCCTTGGTAGCAGTTATAGCAGACTGGTTGCAACAAAATCCAAATAGGATGCCAATCAGAACTGAGTTTGATACTCTTATCCGGGAAGGATCAGCTGAGTGGAGGCAATTGCGTGACATTGAGGCTTACCGTGATCGTTTCCCTGATGGACACTTTGATCTTGATACAGTCTTACAAGCCAAAGTGAGACCTCTGAAGGTTGTTCCTGAAAGTTCGTTTGTAGGGTTTTTTCAACCTGAAGGGCTAGGAGATTCTTATGACTTTTTGCAGGGAGCTATGTCATTTGATAGTATCTGGGATGCAGTTGTGGAGGAGAACTCTACTGTCAAGGCCAAGGACCATTTTGAGCCTGTAGTGTATATAGTGAGCTGGAATGATCACTTTTTCATTCTGAAGGTAGATATTGATGCCTTTTATATTATAGACACTCTAGGTGAGAGGCTTTATGAGGGCTGTGATCAGGCATACATTATTCGTTTTGACGGCGAAGCACGGTTGTCACATGCATCTGAAGTGCAGACTCAGAGCAATGAAAACAACATCCCTCTGGCATCTCCTCTGAGATCACCAGAGCCAGCTTGTTCACCTAAGTCTTGTCCAAGTGAGCCGTTGAATGAATTGGATGTCCGCACAGTGGAAGAAGGGAGTTCTAATGAAGGAGACAATAAAGATGATAGACCAGTATATGAGGGCAGAGAAGCTTGTAAACAATTCTTGAAAGGTTTCTTTGCAGCAGTTCCTCTACGGGAGTTGCAAATTGACATCAAGAAGGGGTTATTGGGCAAGTTTCCTCTCCATCAGAGACTACAGATCGAGTTCCACTATGTAGAATTGGACCTTCCAGCATTGGATGTGAAAGCAACTTTTAGCCAGCAGTTAACAAATGGAGAAAAATGCTAACTGGGTTGGAAAGGTGAAGTTTTTTGGGTAACCTCAGTATTTGCAGACTAACTTGTACCCTGGGCTCCAACAGCTCTAACCAAGAAATTAATTGTATTCTACTTGTAATTTTAGGAGGAGCCAACTAATCTTCTGAACTATTGACATGTATCTTACCTGACATATATATACTGTGTGAAAAGTAACTGCATTGTCAACAATTGGCAGTGTGCAGTTTAGGCTTTTCCGAATGTTTTGTATGCCAAAGTATGTGGATGAAATTGAATGCCTTACCGTTTGATGAATTAGTATTGTTCCAAAAACTGCTGCATTTCTAGAAAGTAACTTTTTCCTCAGGATATGGATTCCATTCACTTCTTGCAGAGTCACAATTTCTTTAATTTTCACAGTTTTTATGCCATTAAGCCTCTATTTGAGTCTATCAAACCTTGACATCACAAAGTCATTCCTTTGATGGTCCTGTGAGTCTCAAATTGTGTGTATTTGTCCACTTTTGATGTTGGGCATATGTGGACATTTTTTGACGAATTAGTTATGACTAGGTTAGAAGTGTGACCTTGCACAAAAGGGTTTTTGATGGGCATATCTGCACATTAGTCCCTAGAATCCTACTTTGTGGAAGGTGCAGCAGCCTATAGTGGTTTTGTTGCATTTAAAACTCGGTTCTTATTGAGCAAACCTAGTGGGCTAGGATATTAATGTCATCCATTCCAATCATGTGAACATTTGGCAATGTGATATGAAAGGTTACATCTATGTTGTGATTTGTTTTGTCTTTGCTGAAAAGAAGTGGTAGACTAGCATACACATTAGGTCCCCCTTGAACTCCCAAGTAGCTTGATACACTACACTCTTTCTCTCCATTTAACCCCTTGTGAACCTCCTATCTAGACAGCTCGAGTTTCCTCATACTTTGTCAATATGAATACAAGTGCTATGCGTTGGTGCGTAGAACAATGCATAAAGTGAATGGAAGGTGCGTAAGTATTATTAGTGTGGAAAACAAAGTGAGAGTGCAGTAAATATTCTCTTCATTTTCTTTCATGAATTTTATTTGACATTGCGGTGTCGTTTCACCAACTCAAGGGCATTGAGTATCATAACTCATGCTACCCTTAAGTAAACAAATAACACAAGAACTCCCTATACATGGTGTGCATAAGAATTTGATCCATTTTGGTGATATTTATCGGAGTGTTAACCATTTGGTATACTTAGAATGCAATGAACGGCCAACCCAATGATACCAAATTGTCATATTTGAATATAAAAACCTTTGTTTTTTGATATTTTGAGAATGAATTGTGGGATCTTTTTATATTTTTTGGTTGATCCATATGAAATTTCAATAATAGCTCGAATATGTATCCATGCTTAGGGATAGAGGTACCATGTGCCATTTGATAGATCTCCCATCCAAGGAAGAAATGGAGGATGCCCAAATCAATCACGTTGAACTTGTGCAAGATTTCTATGAGCGGCTACTTGTTACAAGTAGCCTTCCACATAAAGGATCACCAAGACACAAAGCTGACCTAACATAGATAAAATAAAGGTTGGGGTCATGGTTTGATTGTTAAAAGCCACTCTGAAGCAATAATTGATTAATACATTGGTACCAAGCGTGAGGAGCTTGCTTCAAGCTATGGAGAGCTTTCCACAAGCGATAGACATAGTCCTCTTTTCTAGGCACATGGAGGCTTGAAGGTTAATCTACATAAATCTCCCTCTATAAGGTGCTATTCAGGAAGGTGGGCTTAACTTCCATCTAATATACATGTTGATGATTGTGGGCTGTAAGAGGCAAGATAGCCTAAACAATAGACATGCAGAGCATTAGAGTGAAAGTCTTTGGGTAATCCAAGCCTAGTCTCCTCAAAACCCTTGGTAACAAGCCTAGCTTTGTGCTTATTCAAGGTGCCATCAACTAGATATTCGGCCTTATCGCCCTAGTTCGTACTAATCACTTTCTACTTGCTCAACCAACTTCCAAAGTCTCATCATGCTTGATCAAATTGAGCTCCTTCTACATAGGATGGTGCCCAACATCTTGTGCCAAAGCCTTCTCAATGGTAGTAGGCTCTCTATCCTCTAAGACCTAAGACATAAGGGCATGGTTCACACAAAATGAACACCCTATTGTGCTTGTATCCTCGCTAATTGTTGTGGGTTTGCTCATGTCTTAGGAAAAGAAGTAACTTTTGAATATTGCATAAGTTGTGTGAACCATCGTGGTGCACAGATCGGATGCTGTATGCGTGCGTAGTGAGCGCAGGAAGGTCCCGAAGAACAAAAGAACTCTACTTTTGCACAAAAAACAAGAGAGAAATCTTGCATGACATGAAGCAAAATACCAATTGGGTACAATCTCCCCCCATGCCTTGTGTGAGCGCTCCATAAAGCATGTATTTTATATATTATTTATCTCCAAGCAAAAAAAAAAGGCCAATTTACAATTAGCACACTTTAGCTTTTGTGTTTGCTTTTGTCCCACTAAAGAATTAAAGCTATTGGACGCCCAAAGAGTTGGGCGGTGCCTAAATACAATGTCCAATACAAATATTTAAATCATGCGTCCATGCGCATACAAAATAATAAATAAATGTCAGGCGCTTCAATAAATAAGCGCGCCAAAATAAATATTGACGCCACGCCTAAGATGCGCGCCCATAAAAAATGATAATTTCTTCTAAATAACTTGAATACACGCTATCGCCCAGTGCTTCCCAACGCCACCACTACTTGCTCTACACATCAACTGAAGCATTCACAATTGTTAAAAAATAATAAAATTAAATCGATAAAAGTGAATACCTAGTAGTCTTCAGCTATAAAATAAATAAATTGGTTAGAACTCAATCCTAACCTTAACTTATTACGAGTGCGCACTCTAAACTCATAGACGTTTATTAATTTAAATATGTATTTTGCGGAATCACCCGCTATGGAATCACCCACTTGCACATTAAATTAACAAGACGCCCGAAAAGGACATGCGTCCCCATCGACTTTTCGCACAAGGAATCCACCTTGATATGAGCCCCGTCAATAAATATAATTTTACTGAATCCATCGCAAAACCTCACGGAATCCACCGTGGAATATGCCTCCTGGCATCATACCCCCGAGGTGGGATAGCAATTGTCCTCAATTGCTATTAGCTCAATAATGTGGAGCCAGCAGTGAGGGGTAAGCACTTAGGTCTCGAGCGTGCATCCATTGGGTCTCTTCAACAGGATGATTTTTAAACTTAACCAGATATCTAGAATATCTACGGCCAGTTCTAGTGGTTATAAAGTCAGTATCTAGAATAGTTTCAGGATCAAGGATTTCAGTTTCTTCTTCTAGCAAAGGAGGGTTTTCATATGAAAGGTGAGAAGAATCGAAGCTTGCACTCGAGAGCTATGGCGAGAAAGCAAGAGCAAGAAAGAGAGAGACAATAAATGGGAACTCCAACAGTCACAATGTGTGATTGGGTCTTCCTTTATTCAAACTGTCACTAAAAGAATAAAGAATAAAGTGACGGTGACTTTAGTGTGCAGTGGCGGTGACTGTCAGTGTAGTAATACACGGGCGGCTAGGTGGAGGCGCCTTTACCCCCAACAACCTCCCACTTAAAGGCGAATCTGCCCTAGTGAGAGGTGAAAAGAAAAAGAAAAAGAAGACAGTACAACATGTACACATGTACAACAGGATGAGGAAAGACGTCATCTCATCCCACGCCCATCAACCTCCTGAGGAAGGCAAAGCGCTCTGTAGAGAGGCTTTTTTGAGTAGATCTGCAGGATTCTGGTCAGTCGAGATCTTCACAAGATCAACAGACTTGTCCTCAACGACCCCATGTATGAAGTGATTCCTGACCTCAATGTGTTTCGTCTTCGCAAGCATGGCAGACTGGATTCTTGGATAACTGAATAGGACTCATAGAATTCGAATGCAGTGTAGGGGTAGCATCAATACCAAGGTCAGCAACCAAACGACCCAACCAAATGGCCTCCTTGCAAGCCTCAGTGGCTGCAACATACTCGGCCTATGTAGTAGAAAGGACAGTGCATTTCTGCACCCTGGACATCCAAGAAACAGCACCTCCAGCATAGGTGAATACATAGCCAGAAGTGGACTTCCTACTATCTACATGTCCTGCATAATCAAAGCCAGTATACCCTATGACTCCTGTATCCTGGCTGCCATAGCATATTCACATATCTACAGTGTCCTTTAGGTATCCCATGATACCCTTCACGGCATCCCAATGCTTCTTGCCAGGTGTAGCCATATAGCGTGCCATAACACCAACTGCAAATGCAATATCTGGACGAGTGGTGATCATGGCATACATAAGACTGCCCGCTGTGAATGCATAGGGAATCTTGGCCATCTCGGCCCTTTGCTCATCTGTTTGCTGACAATCAGCTTGTGATACCTTCACATAAGAAGGCACACTTCCTAGATGCCTGTTTCAAGCCATAGAGACTTTTCTTTAGTTTGCACACTAGGTGCTCGCTGCCAGGTTCTGCAAAGCCCTTAGGCTGCTCCATATAAATCTCATCATGCAAGTCCCCATGTAAGAAAGCCATCTTGACATCCATTTGGTATAAAGCCAAGTCAAGCTGAGCAACCAAAGCCAAGACTAAGCGCAAGGTGGTCATCTTAACCACAAGAGAAAAGACTCATCAAAGTCCACACCATGCTCCTGCTTAAAACCCTTTACTACCAATCTAGCCTTGTATGCCAGCTTGGGGTGTCCAGGGGTACTTTGTACACCCACTTGCATGGCAAAGCCTTCTTGCCCGTAGGTAAGGAAATCAAATCCCAAGTGTCATTCTTATGCAAGGAGTCTATCTCAGACTGCATAGTCCTTTCCTAGGAGTGATTGTCACCCCTGCGCATAGCCTCATCATAAGTGAAAGGCTCTCCTGCATCTGTAACCAAGACATAATGCATCGAGGACTGAAATCTATCAGGTAGACGTCTGTCTCTAGTAGACCGTCTCATGGCAGGATCTGCTGCCTGCCCAACTGCCTGTTCAACACCCTGACCATGAGCATCTCCTGTAGCTGTAGGCTGTCCAACTGGCTACGCGGGAGCTCTCGGCTCCTCCTGAAATATGATCCTGCGGATCTCAACAACTCTCTCAGGCTGCCTATGCATCTTGTCTTCATGGAAGACTACATCATGACTGCGGATGACTTTTTACGCCTGCGGATCCCAGAGACGGTAACCCATATCGCCTGCATCCCCATAACCAAGGAAAATGCATTTGACACTCTTAGGATCCGGCTTACTTCTCTTGTCCCTGGGCACATGGCAAAATGCCTCACATCCAAAGACACGGAGATGTGCATAAGAGGGAGGTTTTCCAGTCCATACCTCCTCGGAAACCTTGAAATCCAAACAACTAGAAGGTGATCTGTTTATGATATGCACAGTTGTACTAACTGCCTCAGTCCAAAAGCTCTGTGGTAGGCCTGCATGGCTAAGCATATTGCGTACACGCTTCTGGATGGTTCTATTCATCTGCTCAGTCAAACCATTCTGGGGGGGGTGTAGGGGGCGGTCAACTGATGCTTAATACCCCTCTCATCACATAATTGCTCAAAAGCACGTGAGACATACTCACCTCCATTATCTGTTCTTAGGCATTTTAGCCTATACCCAGACTGGTTCTCAACCAATGCAAGCCAACTTTGAAACATAGCCAAGACATTGGATTTTAGCTTAATGGGATAAGCCCAAACTTTCTGTGAAAAAAAATCTATGAAAGTAACAAAATACTTTGCACCACCCATAGACTGACAAGGCATGGGCCCACAGACATCCGAATGTACCAATGCCAAGGGCTCACTCATGCGTGGCCTACCAGACTTCTTGTGCGTAGACCTAGTCTGCCTGCCATAAAGACAATGCTCACTTGAATCAAAACATGCATAATCAAGGGGCGATATGTACTGCAAACCGGAAAGCATTTTCATTCCCTTCAAAGACATATGGCCCAAACGGGCATGCCAAAGAGATACATGTGGGATAGAACCCACAGACAAAACATGATCAAGGGAAGAAGCGAATACAATCAAGGGATAGAGGCTGCCAGCCTTGGCACCTCTCGCAATCACAAGTCTGCCACGAGTGATCTTCCATGCAGAGTCTCCAAAAGATACATGATAACCTGCGTCATCAAGCTGTCCAGCTGACAAGAGACTCGTGTCGAAGCAGGTACATGATGTACATCCTGCATAACAAAACTGCTGCCAGAAGGAAACTGCAGCCTAACAACACCAATGCCCACAATATCAAGAGATCTGTCATCACCCAAGCGCACAGAGCCCGAAATAGTACGATATGAATGAAACCACTCTCGGCAAGGTGTCACATGAAAGGACGCACCTGAGTCCAAGAGCCAACACAGTGCATACATATAGTGTATCTCTGTCATCTGCGAAGCACTAGAAGAAGCTGCAAGGATAGAATCATCATCATCAACATCCTCAGGCTGCATAACATTGATCACTTCAATTTTAACACTGGACTTTGCAGGCACTATGCTGCAATCAGAAGACTTATCCTGCACTTTGTCTTTCCCCTTATCTTTGCGCCTTTCATTACGCAGTTCATGGCATTGTGGCCTAATATGGCCATTTTTCCCACAATGGTGACAATTAACATCTGCATTCCTGCCACGGGATTTGCTACGTGACTTCCCACGAGGCTTGGACCGAGATTTCTGAGAATCCCGTCCACGGCCACTGCCACTGCTATGCTTTCCATATCCATCATTCCTGCCTCTAACTGTCATAGCATGCGACACACGAGAGGCATCCAAATTCTTACGGTTAACCTCTTCCTGCAGAAGAGCACTCTCAACATCAGATAATTTCAAGGTAGCAGGAGAGGCACATAATGCAGTGCGGAATACAACCCATGACTCATTAAGAGTACCAAGCAAGAAAAGAGGAGTGGCATCCTCTATAAAAGTGATGTCCTGTGAAGTCAAGTTCTTGAGTATAGCATGGAACTGGCTCAAGTGAGCAGACATGGTCACATTCTCCTTCATGCGCAAATCCATAAGCTGCTTTGGCCAATACATCTGACTCGCTGGACTTTTCTTATCATAGAGATTCTTGATTTTATCCCACAACTTCCATGTACTCTGTTCTTCCTCAAATACATTGTAATGAACCTGTTTTGTGAGAGATAATACAATAGTGGACTTGCATAACTCATCAAGCTCAAGCCATTCCTCATCTGGCATAGTTGCAGGTGGATGCCCGCTCAACCTCAAAGGTGCGATTTTTGCACCAACACCTGCCAAATTTGACTCTTTCAATAAGAGTAATTCGTACCATCAAGCTTACTGATGTTGAAAATAGCATGATCAGTGGACGAACTCGCCATAATGCAGGCTGGAAGACTGTAGACAGTTCAAAACTACTCACTGTTTACTACAGAAAATGATAAAAAAATCACCAAAATCAAGAGAAAATGGTGAGAAAAGTGTAACCAAAGCTGCTGTTCACTAAGTACGAGTGAAAGTACATCATTTCAGAATATTTCAACATAAAAAATCCATGTCAGTCCGGAGTTATATACTTGCTGTAATAAATAACAGCAGGGTACTGTTGTGAGAGGCAATTGCTGACCGAATCACTGCACCAAGTCAATAAATGACAGCCAAGTCATGACTAGCCATAAACGGGCATAAATCAGCATCAAACAGTCACTAAGACCCTGAGCAAACACCCAAATATGTCACCAAAGCATCCGTCAGTGAGTAGGCATATCCCCTGGACAATAGGGCAAATAATACATAACACTGACAAGTCCTGACACCAGTAGGTGTATGCTCACAAGAGTGCAAAGCCCAAGCTCAGGTCAAAAGCAACTCCAAGATATCAGTGCATGAACCATGCACCATTTAAGTGTAAGAGATTCCAAAGTCTCAAGTATCTACAAAATGCTCAAAATAGCATAAACCTCCTGCTCAATGTCAGTCAAGCATATAAGATGCTCCCATTGGCACAAAAGGCGGATAAACGAGCTCAACAACTCAATCAAACCAAGTCAGAGTACCAAAGACAGGTAACCAAGACAATGCCTCAATAGCATCCCAAGAGCATGACGGCTACAAAGCAACTCTAGGTAGCATCCATGAGCAAGACATACATCCCAATAAATATCTCTGACAACCAAAATAACAGCCAATACAAAATTCCGGAATAGCAAATGAGAATCCAAGCCAAGTCTTCAGAGAGCACTAAAGCTCAACAAGTACATGGTACACTGTGCCAAGACAAATGCATCAAGTCGTAGGTGAGGGGTATCTAGAATCACGATAAAAAATAATAACTTTTGGCAAACCATGATTAGTGAAAATAGTTTTTTAAGAACAATTGAGCAACTTGAGATGCAGTTAATGTTTTCCTGCATGGAATGAAATATGCTTGTTTGCTAAACCTATCAACAATAGTCCAAATCATGTTATGATTAGCTTTAGTGTTAGGCAAACCAATGATAAAGTCCATTGAGATCTATTCCCATGGTCGTTCTGGAATTGGTAAAGGCATTAATAAACCATATTGTTTACCATGGTTTCTTTTAACTCTTTGACAAATTAAGCATTCAGATACAAAGTTAGATACATTAGATTCCATGTGTGGTCAATAAAAATCTTCAATCAGTGTACGCAAAGTAGAAATAATTCCTCTATGGGCTTGGTATGGGGGACAATGAATTTCATGCAAAACAAATGATCGAAATGGAATAGTTATACATAATCTTTTTTCATAAAACATAAATCCATCAGTGTAAGACAATGAATAAATGGGAATCCAATTATTTGCAACTAATTTATTCCAATCAGCTTGAAAAGTAGAGTCTTGGTCATAAGTATCTTTCATACGGAGAAGAGAGTCAAAAGATATCACATAAATATTATGAATAGTCAGTCTTCTACTTAAAGCATCGGCAACAACATTCTCTTTTTCGGGTTGATATTGTATGAGTGGATGAAAACTTTGAATAAAAGCAGCCCATTTAATGTGTTGATCAGATATTTGTAGTTGACTAAGGAGATGTTTAATGCTTTGTTGGTCACTTTTGATCATGAATTCAGATCCCATTAAATAGTGTTTCCATTGACGTAAAGCTTGCATTATAGCTAGCAATTCCTTATCATAGGTAGAATACTTAAGTTCAGAGGGTAAGTTCAGAGGGTTTGAGTTTGCAACTAGAGTAGGCTATGGGATGAGAATCTTGCATAAGGACTGCTCCTATTCCAGATCCACTAGCATTAGTAACTACTAGGAAAAATGGTCTATTGAAGTCAGCTAATTGCAATACAGGAGCATGAGTTAAAGCATGTTTCAATAAATCAAAATACCTTTGTTGATTGTTGGACCAATGATACACAATGCCTTTCTTTAATAATTTTGTCAAAGGTAATGCAAGCAATGAAAAAATTCTCTCAAATTAGCAAGACCTAAGAAAGAACGTAATTCGTGCACATTTTTAGGTATGGGCCAATTCAAAATTGCTTCTATCTTTTTAGGGTAAACTCTAATACATTCAGATGAAACAATATGTCCTAGATATTCGATTTGTGTTTGGAAAAATTCACTCTTTTCTAGATTAGCATATAATTGATTCTCTTTCAATAATTTGAAAACCAAAGATAAATATTCATAATGCTCGTTCTCATTCTTACTGAAAACCAATGTGTCATCAAAGAAAACAATGACACAATGCTGATGCTTCAAAAATATGCGATTCATCATATGAATGAATGTGGCTGGTGCATTAGTTAAACCAAAAGGCATAACAAGGAATTCATAGTGTCCAAATTGTGTTCTAAATGCAGTTTTGAATATATTAGATGTGTCCAATCTTACTTGACGGTATCCATATTTAAGATCTATCTTGCTAAATATTGCAGATCCTTGTAGCTTGTCCATAAGATCATCTATCCTAGAAATCAGATATCTATTCTTAACAGTGATCTTATTTAGGGCACGATAATCAATGCACATGCGATAGGTATTGTTTTTCTTCTTCACTAATAAGACAGATGCATCAAATGGAGAACTACTAGGTCTAATGAGTCCTTGGGTTAACAATTCTTCAATTTGGGCTTGAATTTCTTTTTGTTCAATTTGGTTATGTCTATATGGTGCTTTACATGGTGGTTGTGATCCAGGAGTTAGGTCTTTTTTGTGATCTTCGGGACGTATGGGTGGTAATCTAGGTGGTAAGTCAGCAACAAAACAATCTTGAAATTGTGAAAGAAATTGTGCGTGCCTAGGATGCATTTGATTTTCTTTAGCTTCGATTTCATTCATCCACATTAAATGGGATTTGCTACCTTTTTGTAATGCACGTTTAGCCTGTGTATGACTAAGCAATGGAAAATTATCGAAAGTGCGCATACCATGCAATGTGATTTGTTTCCCAGCAGAATGAATCTTCATTGAATGCGCGGAATAATCTATATTAGGATTGTACTGATGACGCCAAGTCATTCCTAAGATAATGTCACTAGATTGCAAAGGCACAACTAAGAAATTTCTTCGTTTAACATAATCACCGATTTTAATTTCTAAGTCATGCACTTCTTGTGTTCCATTATATCTAGTGCCTAGGAATGCAGCCTTAATGCGATAATGTGCAGAAACAGTATGTAAATTCAATTCTTTGACCAATTTTGCAGAAATAAAGTCGTGTGCTCCCATCATCATGTAAAACAGTCTTTTCTTTACCATGCACAAGACATTTCATCGTTAATAAAGAATGGGGATTTGGCATACCTAGTAAAGTATCTGAAGTAGTACCAATATCATCATCGTCTTCCGTGAAATCTGGCATTTCTTCATGGTCTTTATCTTCTGTCACTCCCAAATAATTGATGTGTATAGTTGGCTTTTTGGTTTGACAATGCGCCGCTAGATGTCCAGGTTGATGACATTTGTAACAGACTATGGGTTTGGCTTTGGATACATTATTGGTAATAGCAGGAAGTTTAGGAATGTTGAGATTTGGCTGGAGAGATGGCTTAGGGTTTGGATTTGTGTTTGATGGTAAAGCAGGTGGTCGTGTCCAAGATTTATAGAATGAAGATGGAAGGAAACGATTTTGATTGAATCTTTGAAAATTTGAATTGAATTGTTTGGAACCAAAATTACCATTAGTTTGAAATTGTTGTGGTTGCTTCTCTCATCCTCAAATTTTGTCTTTAGTGTCATGGGCCAAGGAAATTACATCTTCGAGAGTCGTTGACTTGAACATGTTTGACCTCCGCATAAAAACGTCCAAGTAAGCAAGACATAAACTTGCGTTTATGGGTTGCCTCAAGTACATCTTCAAGCATTCGTAGTTGCAATAAAGCATTTCAAAAATGCTCGGTATATTGTGAAATAGGCTCACGATCCCTTTGTTGCAGAAGATCCCATTGTTTGATTGCTTTTTCGTGGAATTGGGGTGGAAGGAAATTCTACAAAAAATTCTTTTGGAAAGTCTCCCAAGTAGTAGGACAATCAATGCTCTTGCGGACAACAGTCCACCATAGGGATGCTCGGTCCACTAGATGATTAGTGACACACTTAATTTTGTCTTTCTCAGCACATTGGTCTTCATGGAAATAATCATCAAATTGACTGATAAAAGCAAGTACAGTCTTTCCATCGCGTGATCCATTGAAAGTACAAAATTTAAAATTTCTTTTACTTATCTTTGCTTCTTTCCGAATAGATTGTGCTTCAAGTGTTGCATCGATCGTACGTCGTATAAGATCTTCAGATTGCGGTCCATCTTGGTCGGTGGTAGATCATTGCAGATTGGCCAATTGAGCTTGCAAGGTTTGACGTGCTCTTCATTCCTCTTGAAGCTGCATCATAATCAAATCCAGCTTTTGCTCCATCATTGGTTCGGGTAGGTCACCTTCAGCCACCATAAAATCTTCCATGGTTTGATCAGACATCTTGCAAAATTCCAAAAGGCCTCACACACTCGATATCTTGTTAGCAGGATGAAGGTAGCTCAAAGTTGGGTTTACAAGGCTTATTTCTCTTTTTTTAAAAATGACTTTTTGTAGTATTTCTCCTTTGCGGATGTAGAATTAGATGTCATGATCGTCTTCCAAGAAGATAATTTGTGCATGTAGACTGCGTGCTGCAAATTGTTTGCTGGAATGTGGCTCTGTCAGTCCACAGGTGTGAACAGGGGCTTGCAGAGGGTTGAAGACAAGTTCGTGTTTAAGCCGGTGAGAACTGCTGCTATGGAAGATAGTTGAAATTGACCTTTGTGACTTAGTAAGGTTGAAACTTAAGAAGCTTAAAGCTTAAAGCTTTAAACCTAATCGTTTTTTTAAAACTAGGACATTGATATCTCTTGAACGACATCAACGGTAGGCACTACATCCTGCTACCATGGACATCAAAATTGTGGGAAGCTAAGCTTTCTTTTAGAAAGCTTATTAACTTCTCTAATGAAACTTTAGAAAATCAACTTATCTACTTCTCTGTTCTTTGAAAAAAAAACGTGTTGATGAAGAAGCTTCCTGCGCGGTCCTTTGCGTGCAGAGGCCAGTCCTTCGTGATCTGAGTGTGTAGCAAGGGGTTCTTGACTGCCAGGAACACGCTGGTATTGACAGATTGCCACGAGATTGACTGTAGAGCTTGATTGTTCCAAGAGCTCCGCCTTCGCACGAGATGTAAGCGATTGGAAGCTCTCGATCATCTCAGCTTCACTCTGATACCACTGGTGCATAGATCGGATGCTGTATGTGCGCGTAGTGAGCGCCAGAAGGTCCCCAAGAACAAAAGAACTCTACTTTTGCACAAAAACAAGAGAGAAATCTTGCACGACATGAAGCAAAAGACCAATTGGGTACAATCTCCCCCCATGCCTTGTGTGAGCACTCCACAAAGCATGTATTTGATATATTATTCACCTCCAAGCTTAAAAAAAAAGCCCAATTTATAATTAGCACACTTTAGCTTTTGTGTTTGCTTTTGTCCCACTAAAGAATTAAAGCTATTGGGTGCCCAAAGAGTCGGGCGATGCCCAAATACAATATCCAATAAAAATATTTAAATCGTGCACCCATGGGCATACAAAATAATAAATAAATATCAAGCGCTTCAATAAATAAGCGAGTCAAAATAAATATTGGCACCATGCCTAAGATGCGTGCCCATCAAAAATGATAATTTCTTCTAAATAACTTGAATACACGCTACCGCCCAGTGCTTCCCAACGCCACCGCTACCTGCTCTACACATCAATTGAAGCATTCACAATTGTTAGAAAATAATAAAATTAAACCGACAAAAGTGAATACCTAGTAGTCTTCAGCTACAAAATAAATAAATTAGTTAGAAATCAATCCTAACCTTAATTTATTACGAGTGCACACTCTAAACTCATAAACGTTCTATTAATTTAAATATGTATTTTGTGGAATCACCTGCTATGGAATCACCCACTTGCACATTAAATTAACAAGACGCTCAAAAAAGATAGGCGTCCCCATCGACTTTTCGCACAAGGAATCCACCTTGTGTATGAGCCCCGGCAATAATTATAGTTTTACGGAATCCACCGCAAAACCTCACGGAATCCATCGTGGAATATGCCTCTTGGCATCATATCGTGGAAAAATAATAGGTTTTTTCTATTGTGCGATGGAGACCTAAGGTCCTCTAGAACCATTCGAGGAGCTTCTTTATCCTTTGCTTAAGCTTGGATTCAAAGCTTTGGCTCAACTTTTCAAGGCAACCATTGTTTCTTCCTCTTAAGGTATGCATTAGGCCTTCCCTTCTCTCAGCTTGTTCTAGCTTGCTTTTGGCTTGTTGAGGGGGTTCCCAAGGCTTAGTTGAGCCTTGTTGAGTACTTATTGAGTTGAGAAGCAGCCATTCTGTCCATTTTGAGTGGATATAGAGCATGTGGTAGAAGTCGTGGATAGCTATGGTGGCAGGTTGATAGCACTCTTGTATTTTGGCCATAACTTTTGCATACGATATTGGATTCAGGCATTCTATAGCTAGAAACGAAGAGCGCAATGAGACCTACAAATATGAGCACTCATAGTGTTGATTCTATGAAGCTTTTTGTTCTATGTTTTACATCAAACATAACAGTTCTAGTTTGAACAACAAACAACACATTCCATAATGCATATTTGATGCTTTGAGGATGCTATTTTAATACTCAGATGATATGGTTTTGCTTTTGGGATGCTATTTGGATTATTTAGCACTTGATTAGCTAAGTTTTATAGAGATTTATTACTGGCATAATAATTTAGATAGCAAGCATACAACAATGATCTTCATGCTTTAAATGAATATTATGTTTGCATGGTATTTTGGGTATGCTACATGCCTATGGTAATGTCTAGCATTAATGTATGAGCCCATATATGGATATGACATGCTTTGATACTTGGATTTGAGATACATTTGATGTACTTGGTTAGTTGCTTTGAGCTTTTAATGCTTCCTCACTTACAGATATTGAAGCTTCATTTGACACTTATGCTCTTGGATGTATTTGTGATGCACTTGGGCTTTCTAGATGCTTTGATGTATATGCCTTGACCTTTTCTTGCTCAATTTGCATTCTAGATTTTCTTCTAGTGGGAGACGCTTGTACTTAGTAGAGCTTGGTTCTTTGAGACAATGGGACTCTTGGTTCATGTATACGCTCTCTTGTTTGTGGGGTGATTTGATTCTATATGCTTTGAATATCGACACTTACCTCTATCCAATAGTTTATCAATGATGTATATGCTTATGGGATGTATGGCTTATTGAGAATTTGAGTTTGTGACAATGTTTGGTAGCGGTAGTTTATGCTTAGTCACTGCTAGTTTTATTCTTTGTATCTTGGTTTGCTACTTTGATATCCTTGGTAGTGGAAACTTTCTTTCTTGGCTATTTGTCTACAAATTGTCTTGATTTCAATCTTGGTGTAGTTAAAAATTTTAGTATTGTTTTAGAGAGAAGACATTGTACTTGGTGGTTTGTTGCTTGAAGTTGGTGGACAGCTCCATCCTTCGATATTCCCTCTTGTTTTGTTTTGGCTTAGTTTTTGGGGGACTAATAAATCCATTCCTATATTGTCATTGTCTAAACGTTTTTATTTCAATGTTGTGGCATCTAAGGATAATGCTTGGCAATTATGGGGGAATATATGTAATCTGTATGATAAGCAAAGTCCCACTTCACAGATGTATCGGTTGAAACGGCTCATGAACCTTCGCATAATGAATGAAGGAACTAGTGTGTTTACACATATAATGAGTTTCACTCGATTTTCAGCTAGTTGACTCTTCTTGAGTCATGGAACACTTTCTCTATTGCAATGTGCTAATATGCCTAAGGATGGTTTGAAACTCTAGAATGTTGAGGGTGCCTTTCTCATAGAGGAGATAAATAGTAAGAATGTGGATGTAGTTCATACTTCTCATGCATTGATTGTCAAGGGTAGACATGATGGTAAGAGTGGTAATGCACGTTTTGGTAGAGACTCATAGAAATTTTAGTTTCGCGAGCAAGCAGCCTCGCAGTAAGTCCCATGGTCGTAAGGCCTCTCTTACATGTCATTATTGTGGGAAGAAGGGTCAAATTAAGCCACAATGCCATAAGATGCATGATGATAAGTGCAAGGAGAAAGGCAAGGGTAAAGTGTAGGATAAGTTTGATGATCGTAGCATTGTTCCTAGTAAGTCTAATGTGAAAATTGAGGAGCACCTTAGAGCCCGAGTTTGATGATTATTACCAAACTGCTTTGCAAGCTGCTAAGGCATCTCCTCTGTACTCAGCTTTTGTACTAGACAATGCAATTGTAGGCAATTTCTTACTCTGCTGATTGATCATACTGCTGCCCAATCCAAATGCATAACCACTGGTTGACCTCTTGTCATAGGCACAACTAGCCCAATCAAAATCAATTAAAAGGTTCAGTTGATTCAGATGAAGTTGATGTAGATGCAGTATTCTTGACAGGAAATGATTTGAATCATCTGGTCAATGAAGTATTGGAAAATGGAGATATGGTTAGGAACTCTATACAGAAAAAGATGGAAGGGGTAATGCAGAAACCTTGTAGCATGATTCAGATTAAGGATGAGTCAAAAACAGAAGCTAATCTGAATATGTTAAATAAGGAATTGTTGAGTACAGTGGAAATGCAAAAACATACCTTGACAATTCAAAAATTGGATTCAGAAATTTTGGAAGAACAGATTAAAGCTTTGAAAGTTCGGAGAGGAAAGGCAGATTTGTTTCAGAAGATATTTGAAGAGGCAGAAAGTAGTCAATCTGACTATGAAGATAAATTCAAAGCACTGATTCAGTTTGTTAGTAAACACAGAAGTGTTTTTAGAGGGAGAATTGATGTGTCAGAATCAGAGGAGTGGAAGAATATTCAGCAATGGTTATTGAATTTTTCTGATGAGAAGAATTTTTCAGACACTTTGGAGCCCGAGGAAGTGAAGAAAGACAGTGAGGAAGTAATTCAGGAAGAAAATCTGATTCAGGAAAGATCGGCAATTATTCCTGTTGGAGATGTCTACAATGTACCAATCCAACAGGAGGTTGTTTTTACAATGTGCAGGATGCAAATGTGGATTTCTCCATAGAGGAAGCACAGATGATGGAAGATACACCAAAAGTACACTAGTACTGAAAAGTGATCAGAATTTGAAGACAGAAAGATCAAGGGATTTTGTGGGTCCGGGTCAACTATTTTGGGAAAATAGTATCCACCGGGTGTGCCAGTGTTAGAGGCATAACCTTAGGGATTATTTATTACTTTAGTTTGAGCCTTAGGGAGTAAGGGATATGTAGGGGTGTTAGTTGTACCTTTTTGAATGGAAGAGTCATGAACCTTTTGGGATGTAACTATTCGTGGAAGGAAGAGAGAATGGGAATGCGCTGCTGTAGAAGACAGTTCTGTTTTGACAATGAAAGGATGTTACTTGATTTTTCCTGTGTATATTTAATTCTCTGTACTGTATTCCGAATTATCTGATTCCATTGATAAGGTTAATGGTGATGAATAGTGAATATTGAATAGCGTATCGTGATCAGAATGTGTATTTGAGAAGTTAGATTATCAACATTTAGAACCAGATTTTGATTATCTGTTATGGAGATTTTGTATCTGTTTGGTATATTAAGGGTGGAAATTGGCCCTTAACAGCTATTTCTTGGATGTCTAAGGTGTATAAATGCACGGCCTTATCTACTATTAAGGCAGAGTATGTTGTAGACACCACTGAGGTTCAACAACGAGGTCCTATGGTTAAGTTGTTTGGTGTGACAGGCTATTGTATTACTATTACTTCTACATTGCATTCGAATTCTATGAGGGTTATTTCAATCTTTCATGTGAAGACATAGCACATTGGGTGCATTATCACGTCATCAGGGAGATGGTAGAGAATAAGTTCATTGAGCTTGTCAACTTCTTAAGATTGACGAGAATCTTGCAAATCTACTCACTAAAAGTCTCTCAGTGAAAAGTTTTGCCTTCCTTAGGAAGATGATGCGTAGAGGATTCCTTATCTTGTTGTACTTTATGTACATTTATACTTTATCACTTTTTCTTGTCATCTCCTCACTAGATGTACATTCGCCTTGAAGTGGGAGGTTGTTGGGGGTAAAGGCATTTTGCCTATGCTGCCCTATATTTACTTCACACATCGTGATCGCACACCTATATGCTATAACTAGTGGTGGGTGCAAGCCACTATCACTTTATTCTTTATTCTTTTAGTGGCTATTAAATAAGGGAAGACTAGTCACACATTGTGAGTGTTAGAGTTCTCACATACGGTGTGTCTCTCTTGCTCTCATGCTCCATCCACCATAGCTCTTGCTTTCGCTTGTGTGCTTCCACTCAGGCTCTACCTTTCACATTGGGTAAAGGTCGATTCCCTTCATTGTTGAGCAAGGAAGGCTACCCCCTCGATGTGGTTATCTGAGTATAACCAATGAAATATGCTTCTTCGACTTGAAATTGAGCTTGTCTATATATTTCTTGTCTACATGGACATATATAATGCATCCAAATATAGAAAAATGGGGGTCATATGGCTTCTTGCCAAAGAAATCGGAGTATGGGGTCATCTCTTTAAGTTTTCCCACCATTGGAGACCTGTTGCATGTATGAATTGTGGCATAAATTATCTCCTCCCAAAGGGTATGAGGAAGTCCTTGATGCTCGAGCATTGAACATGCCATCTCAAGCATGTCAAATTCATGTGCTCCATGACACCATTATTAAAACTTTGGACCAAAACTCTTCTCCATGGTTGACTCGAACCCCTTGAACCTTGAAAAGAGTTTGCTTTTTAGCAAACACCTTCACTTGTAGGAGTTGGAAGATGCCTCTAATTTGTACTCCAAGAAATAGGGCTACATGTACTTGGATCAACAATAAGCATTAGGTATTTGGTGTTCCCTAAGGATGCTGTTCTCTCATAGGTCCACACAAGTTGGTATGGACCAACAATTCAAGTGGTGTATAAGCCCACCTAGTGGTTGACTACCTTTGGAAAAGATGTCCAATGTTGTTTGCCCCTTAAATAGGTAGGGTATAAGGTAGTAGTAGAGAAAACATATGGAAGTCCCTTAACCATCTCTTTTGCAAGACTTGTCAAATGGAGTTGTAGGTGTATGCCCTAATGGTGTTAGATGATTTTTTGTCTATATCATGAAAGAATCTCACAAGTTGTATATTAAATTATTCCATGGTTTACATGCTGGATAGTGAAAGGTGGGATTGATTGGTTATTTACTCATTGCAGTGACTTTCCAATGCATGAAAAGATAGGTGTTGAGCATGCCTAGAGATAGAAGTTCTTCTATTATCCCCTGCCTTTCTGTTTTTACCCAAACCAGAACATGACAATGCTAACTGAAAAGAATCCACTTTGGCCCCCTCAAAAATCATTCCCAGAATGGCTGGAATTTTGCTATTACCAGATTGCTTTCTTTTGTCTGTACCATGTACTTCCATAACTAATCTGTTGTACATGATATGTGCCCAATTGAACATAATGCCTAATTCTGCAGCTACCAGTAAACCAAATGTATCTTTGCTCATGTAGTTGAATTTCACCAAAAGTAAGATCCTCTCCATGAACCATGTCAGCCGAATTCTTCTGTTTTTACTCTTAACCTTTTTGATTACATAATAGTTCCTGCTTCCTTTTGCAGCTCCAAACTCAGCAACCATCTGCTCATCTGATGCTTTGCTCCATTCTGTTTCTCCTTCCATTGGCAACTTAAAAACTTTGGCTAAAAACTTAGGGGTCACTTCCTTATGACAGGAAGGTACATCAGCTGACTGCAAACAGACCAATTGAGTGGGTGCATAAATGTTCTGTTCATACTTCTCCCATGGCAATCTAGCATATACTCAGTTAGCTTCATTTGCTCCAACCATAAAACATTATCTTCCTGCTCAATATTCATCTGAACCTGAAAATCCTGTAAAGGATACATCAACTTCAAGGCCAAATCTCTCGCAGCGCGTGGTTTCATTTCATAATTGGTAAGATCCTCCTCGCTAGCATCTGAGTCATTTGCATCAGCTTGTGGTAATTTCTCCTTACCACGAGCAGAACGCCGGACTGGCTCATCAGCCATCTTCTCTGGTGAACTGAGTTTTCTCCTCATAGCGAGAAGCTTCGGAAAGAAAAGAACTCGCAAGCAAGCACTGAGAACGAAGTAAAAGTATAGCAGAACGCTCAGCAAAACGTCACAGAAAACGCTAGGCCTTGAAAACGCAGAACGCGAATGAATCCTCTGTGCGTGAGTAGACTCCAGTTTGAACAGCCGTTTGCATGCGCCAAACTTTGGAAAACCCACCTCAGCACATGTGAAGACTTGACGTTTGCCATCATCTCTTATTCTCCTTATAATGCCCTTGTCACCCCAGTCAGTTTCAACAATAGAATAATAATATTGTCCTTCAAAATTAGAACATGAGATCGCTCCCACCAAGTCACATTGCACATCTCTAGTGTCGTGAAACACACTAGGCAAGAATTTCTTCAACCGGAAACCATTAACAGGTTTTTTAAGAAAATTCCCCTCCAAGTCAGACAAAATAAATGTTCCCTGACCAATGTCTTGAAAAATTGTGTATGGCCCCACATACCTGAGTTTGAGCTTCCCAGGATGCTTGCCCAATTTGGAATTGTACATCAGAACTAAATCCCCTTCCTTCAATTTTTTCTTCTTCAGATATTGGTCCAACCATGCTGACCTCCTATTCTGAATCATTGTTGCCACATAAGCACTATGAAACCTATCTTCATCCAAAGTCAACAACTGGTTTAATCTATGTTGCAATGACTCATCCTGTGTCAATCTGTGTTGCACAGCCACTCTCAAAGATGGCACAATGAACTCCATTGGCACTACAGCTTCCTTTCCATAAACCAATCTGAATGGTGTAAGCCCTGTACTGACTTTAAAAGCTGTTATGAAAGCCCAAAGTGCTGAATTGAGTTTCAGATCCCAATCCTTCCTGTTTTCTGCAACTGTCCTCTTCAAGATCTTGACCAAGATCTTATTGATACTTTCAGCTAACCCATTTGCCTGTGGATGATATACAGAAGACATCTTGTGACTAATCATATGAGTTTCAGTCAGTACTCTAATCACCTTATTCAGGAAATGAACTCCCTGATTTGAAATCAGTTCAATGGGACACCCAAATCTTGTCATAATATTGTTGAACAAGAAGGAGGCTACACTCCTGGCCTTGTTATCCTTCAGAGCCACAGCTTCCACCCATTTAGTACAGTAATCTGTTGCAACCAAAATATACCTGTTTCCTGTGTTTTGTGCGGCTGGCTTAAATGGACCCATGAAATCCAAATCCCACTTCTCAAATGGGCCTAATGGCAAGACAGGGTTTTGAATCATCCTATCCTTGTTTTTAGGGTAACCATCCCTTTGACACTTCTCACAAGTCTTGGCAAACAAATGTGAATCCTTAATAACTATAGGCCACCATAGACCACTCTGAAATATTTTTCTGCTAGTTATTTCACCTGAGAAATGTCCTCCAGCATCTCCTGTATGTGCCTCAGCCAACACTGCAGTTTGCTGACTATTAGGAACACATCTTCTGAGAATCTGATCCACTCCCTTCTTATAAAGATAGCCTCCAATGACAGCAAAAGTGCTGCTTCTAAGTACCATCTTCCTTCTGTAATCTGATGTCATCCCTTTAGGAAACACTCCCTCTGTAAGATAATTCAACATTTGATCATACCAGTCCTTTGATCCAGTTGCCTGAATCTGAAACAGATCAGCATCAGGTAAATCATCTGAAATTCCTTCTGGAGGTTCTCCTATCTCCAACCTGCTCAAATAATCAGCAAACCAGATGTTCTCTGCCTGGCCTATGAACAATAGTATAATCAAACTCCTGTAGCAGCAAAATCCATCTTGCCAATCTACCAGTTGGTTCAGGCTTGTTCACCAAATAAATGAGGGCTTGGTGATCCACATGAATAACAATAGGATTACCCAAAAGATAGTGTCTGAATTTTCTTAATGCAAATATTACACCCAAACATTCTCTTTCAGTCACAGAATAATTTCTCTCTGCTCCTGCCATCACTTTGGAGGCATAATAGACTGGTCTAAACCAACCTTTCTATTTCTCCTGCATGAGCACTGCTCCTACAGCTATATCAGAAGCATCTCCAAAGACATGGAATGGTAGACTCCAATCAGGAGGTTGCATAATAGGAGCCACCTGTAACATCTTTTTGAGTAATCTGAATGCTTTCTCCTGTTCTTTTGACCAAACAAACTGAACATCCTTCTTTGTTAGCTTAGTTAATGGCACACAAACATGAGACAAGTATTTCAGAAACCTACTATGCCACTTAATCTGTCCCACAAATCTGCTTAACTCCTTCAGATTAGTTGGTCCTTTAGCCTTCTGAATTGCTGCCACCTTTTTAGGATCCACCTGCATTCCTTCTTCTGAAATGATATGGCCCAGTAAAATACCCCTTTTAACTGCAAATGCACATTTGACAGGATTCAGGCTCAACCTGGCCATTCTGCATCTTTCAAAGCACAATCTAAGATGTTTCAGATGATCTTCTGTCTTTCCAAAAACACTAAAGTCATCCAAAAATACCCTCATAAAAGTTGTCAAATATGGAGCAAAAACCTCCTGAACCCATTTCTGAAATGTGGGAGGAGCATTCTTCAACCCAAAGACCATGACATTACTTGCATAAACACCCCATTCTGTCACAAATGCTGTTTTCTCCCTATCTTCCATAGCCATAAGTATCTGATTGTAGCCACTAAAACCATCCAGAAAACTATACATCTGATGTCCTGCAATAGAATCCAACAATGTGTCCTGAAATGGTAAAGGAAATGGATCTGTTACAGTTGCTGCATTGAGTTTCCTGTAATCAACACAGATCCTGAGTTTGCCATTCTTCTTAGGTACCACAACTATTGGTGACAACCAAGTAACTTTCTCCACAGGATAGATAAACCCCACTTTCAATAACTTGTCCAGTTCCTCCTTGACGGATTTGGCATAATTAGGATTCATCCTGTACCTTTGGGAGATAACAGGAACAGCATCCTTTTTCAAATTAATCCTGTGCATACAAAAGCTTGGATCTACACCCTTCATATCAGTATAAGTCCAGGCAAAAATATCCTTGAACTCCTTGAGTAATTTGCCTAAATCTGTTTTAAACTGTCCCTGTGCATGGACACTGACTTTTACCATCTTAGGCTCCTGTTCAGAACCCAGATTCATATCCTGTAAGTCATCTTCTTGTACCCTAGCTGTTTTGGCCATTTGTTCCTCAAAAGCTTTCTCTGCCTGTAAGATCTGCTGAATATGCATCTTCTCTTCCTCCTCAGACAGTTGTTTATTCAAAACTTCCTCCACTTCAGGGGCTTCCTGTTTAATTTGAACCTGTTTTTCAGAAACTGTAGATTATCTCTGTTCCTTCAGGTTTTCCAAAATTCTGACAACATCAATGTCAAACACAGGTACAATTGATTCATTCACTTTGAGAAAAGCATCCTCTTCATCATCCTCTACTTCTCCAACCATGTTTATACCCTGTGCATACAAAGCCCTAGTGTCTTTTGGCAAAACAACACTAGGTACCATATTCAGATGAATTCTCTTCTTTCCCTTCTTGATTGTTACCCTTGCAGCACCCCAATCCTGTTTCACTTTAGCCTGCTTGAACCAAGGCCTTCCCAACAGAAGTGGATAGGGACTATCCCCTTCATCCATCTTGAGCACTACAAAAGTTACAGGAAAGGTCAAACCTGAAATCGTGATTTGCTGATTCCTGAGTATTCCAAGAGGTTGGATCCTTCTCTGATCAGCCATCTTCAATTGAAATGGAGCTTCTTCCAATTCAGGGAGATTAAGCTGTGTATACAGGAACTCAGGTAAAATATTCACACCTGACCCTCCATCCAAAAGTGCTCCCTGTATTTCCTGATTCTGATAAGTCACAGTGATTTTAGGAACTTTATAGTCCACAACCTCAGCTTCAACTTGACATACATCAGGCTCACCAGCCTGGTCATCCTCCTCAGCAAGGCTTTTAAGCACCTGTCTTTTAAATTCAGGCACGAGACTCAATATCTGATCCATAGTGACTGTGGTATTCTTCAGGACTTCTGCTGTTAGCTGAGTCTCCTTGGCTTCCTATTGCAGAATCTCCTCCTGAATATCCATCTGCTTGCCTGTCTTCTGACCTTTCAAATCAATACTCTCCTTTTTCTGCTTTTTCTGAATCAGATTCAGACATTCCTGTCTGACTTGTTTCTGTGTATCCCAAAAATGAGGGTTTTTCATCTCCTTATGAGAGACAATAGGGTCGGCAACATACTGTGCCCCTGATCTAGTGACTACCAAAATTGGTGCTGCCTTTTCAGGAACACCTTCCATCTGCATACAGTTAGAACAATCACAATGATGCTGAAATAAGCCATGCCCAGTTTTTTGATTCTCTTGCCACCTATCTTCAGAACTTTTCTTTGACTCTTCCACAATCACAACATTGGCTTGTGGAGGCCTAGCCTGCTGCACTTGTGCAGACTGTCTCTGATTATTGTATCTGATAATAGGTATCCCCCTTTCTTCCCTATGCTTGCACCATAGAGGGCAATTTGAACCTTGCCTATGTCCTGTCTGATCACAGTAGGTACATGGATCTTCAGGTCCTTGCTGGTTGGGTGGCACCCAATTGTTCCTTCCTTGAAATCTTCTAGGGCCTTCCCCTCCTCTGTTCCTATCTGGTTGCACAGCATTGGCAGCTGGTCCATTAGCTCTCTGTGCTGATGGTCCAGGATTTGACCTGTTATTAGGATTATACCAACAGTTTGCATCTGTATGTCCCTGTTTCTGACAAGTGTTGCAATAGGGTCTCTCCTTTTTAGTGGAAGTAGAGATTCCCATACTCTTCAATGTTGCAGCAATCTGCTTGCTCAAATTTTGCACCTTGGCTTTGGACTTACCATTACCATTCTTATCCTTTCTTGTTTTGCTCCTGCCTTTATGTTTGTGCTTCCTCTTCTTTTTCCTGCTTTTAGTCTTCCTGTCCTCAGTATCAGAACCCTCTGAATCTGAGTCAGAATCCTCATCTTTTGAATCTGTGTCTGAGTCAGTCTCTGAATCTGAATCTGACTCTGTATCTGAGTCTGAATCACTGTCCTGTTTCTTCTTCTTTCTGTATTTAACACTTCCCAATCTTTTCTCTGCTCGTCTGGCAGCTGTCACCAATTCATTGAAGCCTCCTGCTCCCCCAGGGATGTCTATACTTGCTACTGCAGTTCGGAGAGTGTCTCTCAAACCATTACAGAAATATTCCCCTAACATTTCATTAGTAGGTCTCCCTGCTGGTGCCAGCCTCCCATTCAAGTCCAGGAATTGCTATGCATAATCCTCTACCAGGAGCCTCTTTTGTTTCATTGTTTTCAGTTTTTTCAGGATATCAGTTGGAGTCTTCCACCTCCTGAATCTTGACAAAAAAGTTGTCTGCAAAGCTTGTGTGTCAGGAAAATGTGCTGCACCATACTGTATGAACCAGTTCATGGCCTTACCCTTTAGTGTGGCAGCAAACTGCTGCTTCTTCACATCATCCCCATACAATACTCCTAGTCCACTTGCCTCCCATTTTGTGCTAAATTGAGCTACATGGGCATCAGGGTCTTCCTTCTTGGATTCACCCTTGAATGTGGCAAATTTAACTCTGAGATTTGCTGGGTTAATAGGTTGTGCCATTGGTCCTGGTATTACTGTTGCTGCAGTCTGTTTCCTGATCACGGGTTTAGACAATGGATTAAATTTTAGCTTCCTCCTTGTCTGTTTATGAAGCTGAGTTAGTGCCAATGCACCCAGGAATCTGTTTCTATCCCTTTCTTCTGATCCTGGTGTGAGTGGTACTGCCTGAACAACATGTTGCTGAGAATCCTCTGCATTTCCTGATCTCTAACTTGGTCCTGCCTCCTCTGTCTGGGCTTCCTGATCACTCAGATAACCCAAATCCAGGGTATCAACCTGACTTCCACTATTTGATCTTTGATGCTTCTTCTGTTTTTGCTTCTCTTCCTGTTCTAATTTGGCCTGTAACCTGGTATAATAAGGTCCAAACCCCTCACCTCTGTACTTCTCAGCAGACATGCACTACACATCTTCAGGCTTATCTGTCTTCAGTTCCAAGGTAAACAATACTCACAGCAGTGGCAGACACACCCATAGACTTTAGACCAAGGCCCCTTGCACTTTCTAGGTGCATTCCTCAAGTCATATGAATGCTGAAATCTGCATAAGCACTGTTCTCCCCAAAACCGTTCTCAGGCTATTTCCAGAGACTCCGTAGGGAATAACTTAAAATGTTTGAATTTTGCCTTCCACACCAGCCCTTTAACTTTTCCACCAAGGTCTCCAAGCAATTCAGGAAAATCAACGTTCAGAAATACCGGATTATACAATTGAATCACCTCTTGCTCTGTTTGCTAGTACTCGAATTCTTGCAGCAGGGCTTGGGCAAATTCTTCAAACTCCTCTTCCTTAGTGGTCCAGTGCTTGAATTCCTCCAGCCAGGTTCCCATTGCCACCTGTTTGTTGAAACTGAATTCCTGCACTAGTGCGGTTCATTCTTTGTATCTCTGCCTATCGCCCAATGAAGATTTGCAGGATCGCCAAGTGTTAAGGGCCGATTTCCACCCTTAATATACCAAACAGATACAAAACCTCCATAACAGATAATCAAAATCTGGTTCTAAATGTTGATAATCTAACTTCTCAGATACACATTCTGATCACGATACGCTATTCAATATTCACTATTCATCACCATTAACCTTATCAATGGAATCAGATAATTCGGAATACAGTATAGAGAATTAAATATACACAGGCAAAATCAAATAACATCCTTTCATTGTCAAAACAGAACTGTCTTCTACAGCAGCGCATTCCCATTCTCTCTTCCTTCCACGAATAGTTACATCCCAAAAGGTTCATGACTCTTCCATTCAAAAAGGTACAACTAACACCCCTACATATCCCTTACTCCCTAAGGCTCAAAGTAAAGTAATAAATAATCCCTAAGGTTATGCCTCTAACAATAGCACCTCTAGCAAAACTGAAGATATACCTAGAGATGGACTTTCTACCATCTACATGTCCTATAGAATCAGAGTCAATGTAACCCATGACTACAGTATCCTAATCACCATAGAAAATACTCATATTTGTAGTGTCTTTTAAGTATCTCATGATACCCTTCATGGCATCCCAATATCATCAACCAAGTGTAGCTATATAGATGACACAACTCCCATTACAAGTGCTACGTAGGTATGGATGAGTGGCTATCATGGCAACATACATCAAATTGCCTGTTATAGATGCATAAGGGATCTTGGCTATCTCGGCATTCTATTCATTTGATTGGGGACATAATCTACCTATATAGTCCTTATATGATAAGCAAAGGAGCCCCTTAGAGCAATCACGCATGATGCGCATGCCAAGTATATGTGAGGCCTATCCCATATCCTTCATCTCAAAGCTCTTCTTAAGCTAACTTTTCAAGGCATCCACCTCATCTTGAGCTCTTCCATCAATCAACATATCATCCACACAAAGTACCAAGATAATAGCGTTGCCATCACGAGCTTTCTTCATATAAAGACATGGGTCCATATCACTACGTGTTTATCCTTGTGAATGCATGAAAGCATCAAACTTGTGGTGTTATTTCCTAGGTGCTTGCTTAAGGCTGTTAGAATATCAAGCTCCCATTACTCTTCAGTCAGTCTATCTTTATGTGTGCGACCGACATTGGCTAGATACAATTGTACATGTGTGTGACATTCAATAAGTAGGTGTAGTCAGTGACTTAACCACAGTTAGTCTCGATTAGTCAAACCTATGTGTGTAAGTCTCTTTCAGTTAGTATGATGGAAGAATAATGGAAGAAGAACAACAATGAGATAAAGCTCATCTTTCGCTCCACACTGTCTCTCCCCCTCTCTTCCAACATGGTATCAGAGCTTGAATGCCTCAAGTGTGAAGGCTTGGTAGTGGCCATTTGACATCTAGACATCAGATCTAAAGAAAATGTCATCAAAGGAGACTGTGCATGCATCCCGTTTTTTTGCAGAAGCTATATCTTTCTACAGAAATGGTTTTTGGAGAAACGATCCCAAATCTCTTGACCATTTTGGCATGATCTACAACTTTGCAGAAGAAAGTTTTTTCAAATTCCTCACAGATTCTGAGATATTCAGCACAGAAGTGTGCAGACTGGCTGTTTACTCCAATAAACAGCATGTGATTCCAGGGCATTGGTGGCTCTCATCCTAACAATGTATATGCCCTTATTATCATGCATTTGAGCATGATATTGGAGTGTTAAATGCTCAGTTTTGGAGCTTATTTGTAGGCTGGAAACAATGAACTGGTTGATGTCCTGAATTTGGAAACAATATACCTACAGGGTTGAAGTATCTGTGATGCTTATTTGCTACTGACCAATGCTTGGATCATACCACTTAAGTGGTAGATGCTTTTTGGGATATTGTGAGTGTTGAAAGTCCAAATTTTGGACTGAAAATCATGTATGGCCCAAGTTTGGGAAAAGGGGTATTTACTTCTACCTTATTATGGCTTATTTTTACCTTATTATGCCTAAATAGTAGGAGAGAGGACGTGGGGGCTATGGAAGAGGAAGAAAAAGTGCAAAATAGGGAGAGAAGAGGGTGCATGATTGTTGGGAATCGAAGGGGAGAGAGGTAAGGCCTACAAGCTCATGCATGACAACTATGATTGAGAGAGGAAGAAAAATATCATCTAGAAGGGAGAGGACTTAATCTTGAGCAGGAAGAGAAGAGTTGGGGACTGATCACAAGAGGAGGTATGCTATCGTAAATAGGGATTTCCAGTAGCAAGATTTTTTCTTCTTCTCTTTTGTCAAGGTATTATGCTTTGGGATGGAGATAGCTCTCTCATAAATAGGGATTTCCAGCAATATATTTTCTTCTTCTCTTTTGTTAGGGGTATTATGCTTTGGGTTGGAGATAGCTCTCTCATACACCTCCAACACTTGGTCGATTATTGTAACATCAAGGGAAGGACTTTGTGGCTCTTTTGGGGATGGATACAAAAAGAGAGTATATAGTAGCATGTGTACTGCTGTAATAAAATTTTAGTATACTACTTTGCATGTGGCTACTATTGTTGACATCTATTGCTTGTTTATAGGAGAGAAAGTCTTGATATGCATGTGAAGCTATCTTTTGGATGAGTTGGGGATCCAATTAAATGATTTTTTAGTGATGTAATAATAGTAACTAGCATGGTATTTGCTATAAAAAAGGTTTCTTAAGGTGTTATAGGGCTTTAAGAGGCATCTCCTTCATGCATCTGGTTCTGTGGAAATAATAGGACACTATTACAATAAGAGAATATAGTCTATGAAGATTTGGAACAACATAGAAATTCTTTTTCTTTGCTATGATAAAACTATCATAATAGGAATGAAGCATTATTTCAGTCCCCATACAGTGTTTTAGTAGAATCTAATGTATGCTAAAGCTTGATAGTATACTTGATTAATAGGGGCTGCCATATATGCCATTGTTTGATAGTTATTGCATAGTTTTAGAGCCAAAATCATTTGAGCCTATGTAATGAAGGGTTATGTTATTGAATAGGGTGTTCTTTGAGTCAAAGTCTTAGAGCTTGGGTTATATGCTTGTACTTGAGTGCATGCAGTGCTGCCATATATGACATTGTTTGATAGTTTATCCATAGTTTTAGAGCCAAAATCATTTAGTAAGCCTATGTAATGAAGGGTTATGTTAGTGAATAGGGTGTTCTTTGAGTCGAAGTCTCAAAGCTTGGGTTATATTCTTGTACTTGAGTGCATGCAGTGATTGTATCTAACAAACTCTGTCATACAAAGATTGAATCAAAGGATTTTCTAAGGGTTCCTATCTTGATATTCTGTGTTTGAATTTGATCCTATTTCTCTCTTTTCTTATTTTATCTAGTCTTAAATCTCTCTACCCTTCTCATTGTAACCCTCGTAGTTAAGGCCTTTGATATTGTATGCTCTGCCGACATTGGTGAACCCAAGGTGAGGCCGTTACAAGGCTTGCATGATGGGAGATCATGTAGATGAAACTCTTAGTTCGGGATATTCAAAGAGTTTGTGTAGACTTATGGTATGTATAAGAGGAAAAAGAAAATTATTAAGGCTTAGCATAGTGTGGTTATGGAGTTGTAGAAATTTGATGGCAGGAATGTTTCTCAGTACTTGAAGGTCTATGCAGAGAAACTGGAATGGGAAAATGTACCTATAGAGAAGGCCTAATTTTTATAATATTACAATTCCTGAGATTCACATGTGGATAAATGCAATAAGTTTGAACTTGGCCACGAACCCTGATACATAGAGTGGGAGTGAGACAAAACAGAGTCGATAGAGGTATTGTTTGACATGTTGTGATGGATGGGGTGGAGGCACAAAGTTCTAGGAATGAGAAGGAGGAGTGGTTTGGCATTGGAGTTTGGCTCATTTGGTTTTTTTGATAGAGGCGAGAGTTGGGAGTAGGATTCGATCATGGTGGCCCAAACTTTGCATTGGAGCTTCTCCCATGTATCCAGCCACTCCGCTTTCATAGTTGTGCGAGAGCTCTTCAATGGTCTCTAGAGAGAGTAGTGTCATGCCATCTAGATTATCTACCCCTACCATGTGGGACTAGAGGAAAACATTCTTGTGCTCCAACTACTGCACTATGTTCTTGACATCACTGAAAAAGGCTAGTTGTGCATGTTTGCACACCTCTAGTCTTTGGCGATGCTCACAAAGAGTAACATTCTTTTGTCGGAGCTACTTGGAGAGGGAAATGTTGGCCTACTTGAGGCCATCCACTTGGGCCACTAGGTCGTGCTATTGGTGTTACTACTGGGTCAAGAACCCATTGAGAAAGTTCAATGATTGGTGGGACATCTCCTATCAAACTCAAGGGGGATTATGATGAGCTATTGGGACAAGCTAGCAGGGAGGGGCGTGGCTATAGAGGAGGTGTTATCGAGAATGGTGAGGGAGGAAATGGAGATGGAGGGATTGGTTTCCTCTATGATATCCCCCTCCCTTGGGCACTTTTGACCCTTTGATTTGAGGAGGGCAAGTTTGGTAGAGAGGATGGTGGCAGAGCTAGATTTCTCGGGGGACTCAAGATGGTGGGGCTTGTGTGGCATGGGGCCTTACTTCATGGGTTGGGTATTGGGGATGGGTGGCTCAAGTCCTTTTTGAGTATTTACTTTTTGCCACTCTATAGGGCAGGCTACTCTTTTTTGAGCACCCCAGCACTTTCCATGGTACCCTTGGCATGGTTACAAATGGGCTATGCTGTCCCATCTTGCGGTGTAGGATAAAAGGTGTCTACCACCACTGAAGAGATGGATGAAGTGTTGGGCACACATCACCTTTATGGTTTTGATGGTGGAGTGTGTGTGGGATAGGCATTTTTCCTCGATAAAGCGGTGATCTAAAAGGACATGCACCCAAGCAATAGGAGTATTAGGAGGAGAGAAGAAAATGGCCGCTACCTTTTTGGAGATGTTGAATGCCTTGGGTTGCATGTAGAGGGCCTCAAGCAAGAATCTAAGGATATTGAGCTTGCTCTTGTGGTTGTCAACTAGGTTAGTCAAGCAATACTCCTTGTTGATGATGGGGCTAAAGATTACTTCCATGGTGGCAATGGGGAGGGATGGTGGGTCTTGCTTACCATGGGTAGGCAAGTGGAGCATTCTCTACACTCTTTCAATGGAGAGCTTGTATGTGTTGCCCTAGATATGGAAAGTGGAGCCATTGATCAACTGCTCTAGGATGGATTCTGTATCGGGGTGGACATGAGTAGAGCCCCATAGTAGGTTGGAAAATTAGGCAAGCTACTAGGATCAATCCATGCTCAAGTATCTTTGAGGACCATAGGGTTGATGGGTGTAACCTCCTCGGTGGCAAGTTAGAAGGATGCCATGAAAAGAAAAAAGAGAGATAGCTAGAGATAGAGAAGGTGAGAAGAGGCAAAGGAGAGATGTGCACAAATTTTTGGTGCATAATAAGAGGGTTAGGAAAGAGTTTCTTTCTTAAGAGAGGGTATGATTAATGCAAATAGATAGTGGCCAGTGGTCGTGCATCACATCAACAAAACATGCCATAAGTAAACATGATTAGAATGGGTTTTTTGAGATACCAGGGTACCAAATGACTGCATCTAGTAATGACTGGGTTCCATAAATAAGTGCAACATCAGCAAATGTGGGGATATGCAAGAGCCATTCAATGTGGATGTGGAAAACCGATGGGAAAGGAATGTTACGGTTTGATAGTGAAAGCAAAGGAAGAGAATCTAGTTTGATAGGGAATGGGCACGGGAGGCCTTTAGCATGATAGTGATAGAGTCAAAATTTATTGATGGGTTTTTGGAGTAGCTTTCCCTATAAATCTATTAGGTAGAATGAATTAGTACCAAAATCATGAGAGACCCAAAAAAGAATGCTCCACCAAAACTTGAGCTTATTAGAAAGTTTCCCCATCCAGATCTTAAAGACCATGATGAATTGGCCCTTTTGGAATAGTGGTTTCTTGGATAACCGGCCCACTTGGTGCTTTTATTGGGCTTGGATCTCAAACATAATATAAGTGCTATATACCTTGTTGGTGGACTTAGCTAAGCCATCAACATGTGGATAGTAAGGAGAAGATTTCTTATGACCAATAAAAAATAATGATGTGAGCTTCTTGATGACTTTAGTTACAAAGCATGTGCCTTAGTCTCATTGACTAGTTTGATTTCCATGCCATATCTTGTGAAGATATCCTTAAATAAACATCTGGCAATTGACTTAGAAATGTTGTTTGGTAAGGTCCATGCTTCTATCCATTTGGTGCAATAATTTATTGCCATCACATGATATACTTATCTCTTGTGTATGCCACATCTAGAGAGATGGGACTAATGAAGTCTAGTCCCCACTTCTAGAAGGGTTTCAGAGGTAGGATTGGTCGGAGTGACAAGTAGTCTCTAGCTCCATGTTAACCTAGCCATTGACAGGAATCATAGTGCTAGACCTAGTTGCGGACATCGCCATGCATGGTCAACCACCATAAACAAGGTTGTAGAATTATATGGGTTGTAACTTTTGCAGGGAAATGACCATGGGAAAATCCTTGATGGGCTTCCTCTAGGACAATAGGATAATTCATAGGGAGGACCACTTTTTGTAGCACTCCAGAGAGAGTGTGATAATACAACCGTCTCATGATACGTTCCAAAATATAACTCAAGAGAGCCAATCATTTTTTTGGTTCTTTTGGAGATGGGTTGGAGATATAGTGGTTTCTAAGAAAGTCATCATTTCTTTATACCAGTACCACCATGAAGGATTTGGTGGCTCCAAGTCTAGTGCATTTACTACTATGGCAAATAGTTGGATATCCGAGAAGTCATCCTCCACACTAGTTGATGGTTCTCTGAAATCAAGGCAAGATAGGACTACAATGACATGCTTGTTGTCAGGATGATGAATGACTATGTAATCAAATTCTTGAAGCATGAGAATCCATCGGGTGAGTCATCTAGTGATATTTTGTTGCTTAACCAAGTAAACTAGTGCTAAATGATCTACATGAAAAACAAAGGAATGTACGAGTAAATAATACCTAAACTTCTTGATGGAGTAGATCATGCCAAGTCACTCTCTTTCGGTTACTAAATGGTTTTTCTCAACATTAGACAATCTTTTGCTAGCATAGAACACTGGTCAAAACCAATCATTAAGATCTTGTTGCATAAGCACACTTCCAATAGCAATACTAGATACATCTAAAAATACATGGAAAGTCTTTTC